>NC_091464.1:98969625-99269625 GCF_027789765.1 Dendropsophus ebraccatus
ACACACATATATATTATACTGCCAATTATGTGCCCCTGATCTATTCTGTGCCGCCTGCCCTCCCTCTATACTGTCCGCTATCCTCTATACTGTGCTGCCTGTCCTCCCTCTATACTGTCCGCTATCCTCTATACTGTGCTGCCTGTCCTCCCTCTATACTGTCCGCTATCCTCTATACTGTGCTGCCTGTCCTCCCTCTATACTGTCCGCTATCCTCTATACTGTGCTGCCTGTCCTCCCTCTATACTGTCCGCTATCCTCTATACTGTGCTGCCTGTCCTCCCTCTATACTGTCCGCTATCCTCTATACTGTGCTGCCTGTCCTCCCTCTATACTGTCCGCTATCCTCTATACTGTGCTGCCTGTCCTCCCTCTATACTGTCCGCTATCCTCTATACTGTGCTGCCTGTCCTCCCTCTATACTGTCCGCTATCCTCTATACTGTGCCGCCTGTCCTCCCTCTATACTGTCCGCTATCCTCTATACTGTGCTGCCTGTCCTCCCTCTATACTGTCCGCTATCCTCTCTACTGTGCCGCCTGTCCTCCCTCTATACTGTCCGCTATCCTCTCTACTGTGCCGCCTGTCCTCCCTCTATACTGTCCGCTATTCTCTATACTGTGCCGCCTGCCCTCCCTCTATACTGTCCGCTATCCTCTATACTGTGCCGCCTGTCCTCCCTCTATACTGTCCGCTATCCTCTATACTGTGCCGCCTGTCCTCCCTCTATACTGTCCGCTATCCTCTATACTGTGCCGCCTGCCCTCCCTCTATACTGTCCGCTATCCTCTATACTGTGCCGCCTGTCCTCCCTCTATACTGTCCGCTATCCTCTCTACTGTGCCGCCTGCCCTCCTGTCCGCTATCCTCTCTACTGTGCCGCCTGCCCTCCTGTCCGCTATCCTCTCTACTGTGCCGCCTGCCCTCCTGTCCGCTATCCTCTCTACTGTGCCACCTGCCCTCCTGTCCGCTATCCTCTCTACTGTGCCGCCTGCTCTCCCGTCCGCTATCCTCTCTACTGTGCCGCCTGCTCTCCCGTCCGCTATACTGTCCGCTATCCTCTCTACTGTGCCGCCTGCCCTCCTGTCCGCTATCCTCTCTACTGTGCCGCCTGCTCTCCCGTCCGCTATACTGTCCGCTATCCTTTCTACTGTGCCGCCTGCCCTCCTGTCCGCTATCCTTTCTACTGTGCCGCCTGCCCTCCTGTCCGCTATCCTCTCTACTGTCCTGCCTGCCCTCCCTCTATACTGTGTCGCCTGCCCTCCTGCTCAGTATAGACAGATGAGGGGACAGTGCAGTATACATCCTGATACCTTCTGTATACTGCTGTGTGTGGGGGTCCCCTGGTCGCTGACCGCCTCTGTAGGTCTGGTCCCTTGGCACTTCACAAGCACAGTGACCCCACAGAGATGGGGATTATGATACCTTGTGGTTCCTGTCACATGACCTGGGGCATCAGCCTTGACGTTTCCTGCTTCACACTTGGCCCCTGTAGATCTGGATCTGGGGGGCCGCACACTTAAGGCCATATTACAGGGGCCATGGCGATCTGCTAGGTCTATTACAGTGTGATAATCGTGTGGGCATCACTAGCGGCGACCGTGTAATCAGCTGCTGGCCGTGTCTTATTACACAGGGTGATATCTGCCTGATGGTTACTTGTCGCCGGTGCCCGCCCAGCTTCCTCCCCGATGGTGTTATGTGGCCCCTGGTTACAGCTTGTGAGGCGCTTACAGAGTTAATGTGTCAGGTTGTGTAATGTTCCTATAGGTGTGTGCTGTTCCCAGGGTGTGTGATCCTGGCACGGCTCCTGTGCCCTGAGGCTGCAGGCAGGACTGGCATCCTCTGCACCTGACCTCCGGGACTCCATTCTCATGCCTGCAGTGTCTGCAGTACAAGGCCTGACCTCCCCTCATTTGTAGCCATTAGGGTGAGATCTTCTGTGGTTGGTGATGGCACAGATGCCCGTTGCTGTGTCCCACACCCCCCCCCCCCCCCCCCAATCGCTCCCTGTCATGGAGGCACCCCCTCCCCTGTGGGCATTCATAGTGACATACACCTGAGGCGTCCCTGGGCACAAGGCTTCCCTTTGTCTTCCCAGGAGTCTGGTGCCAGTGAACAGTTTGTTCTTGTGCGGAGATGATCGGATTACAGGACTTTGCTCCATTGTTAGTGCCCACCCCCACTGGGTGATGTGCAGGTACATGTCCCTGCTCTGACTACCATGTTGGGAGGGGGCAGCGTGACGCAACTCGTCTGCTGTGATTCTGGCACACCATCTTTTTGGTGGCATATAGGGTGTGCCATCTGCGCCATCCCACCTGTGACCTTGGACAAGGTCGTGGTTGGAGTCAGCACCTCTGGGCTTTGTCTGAGAGTTCTGCTACTGAGGTAATTAAGTTATTAGGTTTATGACAGAAGGCGGCGTGGTCAGGGCATGTGTAGCATCGGAGGGCACCCTGGGATGTGGTTACTGATCTGGGTTTGGTACTGGCAGCTTCAAGGGGTTCTGTCATTGGGGGCACAGTAAGTGGTGCAGGTGTCCTCAGGGGCGTCCTGTCACTGGGGTGCAGTAAGTGATGAGGGTGCCGTACAGGTGTCCTCAGGAATCCTGTGATCTGGGTGCAGTACAGGGGGTCCTGTCACTGGGGTGCAGTGAGTGATGCGGGTGGGGTACAGGGGGTCCTGTCACTGGGGTGCAGTGAGTGATGCGGGTGCGGTACAGGGGGTCCTGTCACTGGGGTGCAGTGAGTGATGCGGGTAGGGTACAGGGGGTCCTGTCACTGGGGTGCAGTGAGTGATGCGGGTGCGGTACAGGGGGTCCTGTCACTGGGGTGCAGTGAGTGATGCGGGTGCGGTACAGGGGGTCCTGTCACTGGGGTGCAGTGAGTGATGCGGGTGCGGTACAGGGGGTCCTGTCACTGGGGTGCAGTGAGTGATGCGGATGGGGTACAGGGGGTCCTGTCACTGGGGTGCAGTAAGTGATGCGGATGGGGTACAGATGGCCTCAGGGGTCCTGTCATTTGATGAAGTGACTGATCAGGGTGGTCTCTGGTATTAAAGGCTTCCCCTAAGCTCACATGTACGTCATTTGCTGCGTTTTTGAATCCATGTTCAGTATTTTAGTTAATTAATTGATACAGCAAATTACAGAAGAGCGGGACAGTCGTCTCTTCCGGGAGTCTCCAGCGTTGTAAGGGTTACAGCTCTCCCTCCGGGAGTCTCCAGCGTTGTAAGGGTTACAGCTCTCATTACGGTTGTCTCTTCCGGGAGTCTCGGCGGCTGCGTGGCCCTGGTGGGAGCAGAGTAATGGAAACAGTGGCTGCAGATTACGGAAACTGCCCTCCCTGTCCTGTGACTGCAGAGTTGGGGGGGGGATAGGGGGTCAGTAGATTAACCCTGTCAGCACTCCATGGTGTGTGACTCACGTCCACATGGCAGAGGCCGGCAAAGTGCTGCAGCCATCTCCCCGATCTGCGGTGCCCCCTCCTTCCCTTTTCTGCCAGGTCTGGCTTTTTTGCTCTGGCACATTGTTCCTGCAGCACATGACTTGGTGGTTCTGGGTTGGTGGGGGTGCCGAGCGGCATTAACCCTGTGGCGGCTGCACATTCCGCACATAGTAGAGGGTCCTGAACCAGTGCCAGGCAGTTGCTATAGAAACTGGTGCGGAGCTGGCAGCCACAGTGATGCAGGATAGTGTGGCTGCTGGCGGGCACTCGGCTATCACTTGTCACCTTGTTAATGGGCAGCGCCAGGCAAGGTGACATCTCTTATATCTAGGGCCGAAGGCCGCCGGCTGTAATCCTAGATGTTGGCACCTTCCTCTGTATAATCTACGATGTGCCCAGCGATGCCTCTGACCACTCGTGTTGTCTCCTGCAGGCCGGACGTGATAAATATGAGCCCGCTGCCACTTCTGAACATGGCGGCAAGAAGAAGAAGGGCAAAGGGAAGGATCGGGATATGGATGAGCTCAAGAAGGAAGTTAGTATGGTAAGTGTCAGATGTCCTTACGTGGGACTGCAGCACATGGTGGTCCCCTGTGTACTCGCATCCCCTGAACAGGCCTGCACCTTCCCCTGACTCTCTCTCCTGTTCTGCTTCTTACAGGATGATCATAAAATCACCTTAGAAGAGCTGCACCGCAAGTATGGCACCGATCTGACCCGGGTAAGATGGCGGCTGCCGTGGGGGGTGCTGTGCACTTGTTGCCCTGTGTGGGGTTGCGACACTCAGATGTTTTCCTGTTACAGGGGCTCACAACAGCCCGGGCAGCTGAAATACTGGCAAGAGATGGTCCGAATGCCCTGACTCCTCCCCCCACTACTCCGGAATGGGTGAAGTTCTGCCGCCAGCTCTTCGGGGGTTTCTCCATGTTGCTGTGGATCGGAGCTGTTCTCTGCTTCCTGGCGTATGGTATTCAGGCTGCCACGGAGGAGGACCCACAAAATGATAATGTAAGGAGTGGCGCCACCTTCAGGCCTATCCCCGGGGTCAGGTTCTCTATGTAACGTGTCCTCTTCTACCACTCAGCTCTACCTCGGAATCGTCCTGTCCGCTGTCGTCATAATCACCGGTTGCTTCTCCTACTACCAAGAGGCAAAGAGCTCAAAGATCATGGAGTCCTTCAAGAACATGGTGCCTCAGGTGCGCCCCTTACTGGTCTCTGCTGCTACTGTTCTATCATGTATATAGGTGCATGTATTGACTTGTCCTGTCCTTGTCTTTCACAGCAAGCCCTGGTGATCCGTAATGGTGAAAAGTTGTGCATCAATGCAGAAGATGTGGTCCAGGGAGACTTGGTGGAAGTAAAGGGGGGTGATCGGATCCCAGCCGATCTCAGGATCATCTCAGCCCACGGCTGTAAGGTGAGGGGAGCTGCACATGAACCTCATGACTTTCTCAGCTCTGTAGTGTCAGTTGCGTCACACCACCTCTTCAATCCCAATAGGTGGACAATTCTTCCCTGACCGGAGAGTCGGAGCCACAGACAAGATCTCCTGACTTCACAAATGAGAACCCCCTGGAGACCAGAAACATCGCCTTCTTTTCCACTAACTGTGTGGAAGGTGCGTGATGCTGGGAGGTATGGCAGCACAGTTTGTGGCCTGAGCTGGCTATAAGGTGACACTTATGTTCCTCAACAGGAACCGCACGTGGTATAGTCATCAACACTGGTGACCGCACCGTCATGGGACGTATCGCAACCCTGGCTTCTGGTCTGGAGGGTGGCCGTACCCCCATCGCTGTTGAGATTGAGCACTTCATCCATATCATCACCGGTGTGGCAGTCTTCCTGGGTGTCACCTTCTTCATCCTGTCGCTCATCTTGCAGTACTCTTGGCTTGAGGCTGTCATCTTCCTTATTGGTATCATTGTCGCCAACGTGCCTGAAGGTCTCCTGGCTACTGTCACTGTGAGTAGTCTGTGTAGTCTGTGCCAGGGCAGGGTAGTAGTCCTACCACCTGTCAGTTCTCCCAAACTAATGGTCCTGTTCCATAGGTGTGCCTTACACTAACTGCTAAGAGAATGGCTCGTAAAAACTGTCTGGTGAAGAACCTGGAAGCTGTGGAAACCCTCGGATCTACCTCCACCATCTGCTCTGACAAGACCGGGACCCTTACTCAGAATCGAATGACTGTGGCGCACATGTGGTTTGATAACCAGATTCATGAAGCCGATACTACAGAGAATCAGAGTGGTATGATTATCTTAGTGTTTGGGATGTGGTGATAGAGGGGCAGGTCCTCTGGGGGTGGGGGGGGAAGCAGTAGATGGGGTAGGGAACAGATACCGGCTGGTCTGGGGGGGACTTTGCAGTAGATGGGGTGGTTGGGCCTCAGGTGTTGTAAGACTGAAGTGCTCATTGGTTTTCTCCCCTCAGGTGCCTCCTTTGATAAGAGCTCCCCCACATGGACAGCCCTCGCTCGTATCGCCGGCCTGTGTAACCGTGCAGTGTTCCAGGCTGGTCAGGAGAACACTCCTATTCTGAAGGTAAGTCTCTCGGGTTCTGGATTGTTCTCTTGCGGTGTGCCCCTGTCTGCAGGCCTCACTCTCTTTGTGTTGTGTAGAGGGATGTCGCTGGGGATGCCTCTGAATCTGCTCTTCTGAAGTGTATGGAGCTCTGCTGTGGATCTGTGAGAGACATGAGAGAGAAGAACCAGAAAGTAGCGGAGATCCCTTTC
Organism: Dendropsophus ebraccatus; assembly: GCF_027789765.1. Classification (NCBI taxonomy): domain Eukaryota; kingdom Metazoa; phylum Chordata; class Amphibia; order Anura; family Hylidae; genus Dendropsophus; species Dendropsophus ebraccatus. The sequence continues at coordinate 98,975,810 of NC_091464.1, forward strand.
AACTCTACCAACAAATACCAGGTGAGCCGAGGGCTGGATCCTGTACCCTGCACTTAATAAGGTTGGAAGAAGACAGAGTCCAACAAGTTCATCCTACAGTATAACCCTATTGTGTTGATCCAGAGGAAGGCAAGACCCCTTATGAGGCAGATGCCAGTTGCCCCATCACAGGGAGGAAAAGGGATGCCACCTTGTCATGGTTATATGCCTAGTAGTAAAAAGATCACTACAAAGGTCTTTGTACTGTCCATTCATATATTTGCATATAGTGATAAATATACACAGGGTTCCTATACTTGGTATATACAGTCCAGGGGCTGGTTGGGAGACATGGCGTTGCTGTAGGCCTCAGAACAGATGAATGTTGGCATCTGTTTCCTCTCCACGCGGCCGGATAAAGCCTGAGGAGAGCAGGAGGTGTCAGCCGGCATCTGTGAGGTCTGCTTAAAATAAACCTGTAATCTTAAGTGTGAGCCGATGCTGCAACGTGCCGCATGGCTGAGCTCATACGCTACCACCCTGCGTGTGTACGGCCATGGTTGTGGAATGTATGGAGACAGTCGTCATCCATCCCGACTGCTGACCATACAGATCGCGTCTCAGTTTATCCGCATGGCAGGCAGCACGTGACCCAGGCCTCGGCGTACACAGGGTCCCATATAAGGCTGTACTCGATATTGTAGGAGGCTTCTAGGCCTGTACATAATGTATGGGATTCCCTATAGGCCCCTAAACAGTATTTATTACACAGGATTGTGGGGTCCCTTAGGTACTGTACTCTGTATCGGATATGTAGGATCTGTTCTAGGGCGGTATATGTGGGGGCCCTTATGGGGCTGTTTAGTCTGTGGGTGGCGGTGCGGTCCTGTCAGCTCCTGGCCCCCGGACGTACAGTCAGTCTTACATTTCGCGGCAGGGTGCCTTAATCCCATTAGCCGGCTTTCTCCTGCACTTTCGGTAATAAGCCGCTTGCTGTGGATTTAGCTCGCTCGGAGTTTGGACATTCCTTGAGGCTTATCCTGGCCAGTAAAGCCAGAGATTGTGTGTTCGGCGTCCTGACCTCAGAGTACAGATCCTGATGTCTGTCTCTCCTTTCCTCTACAGCTGTCCGTACACAAGAATGCTAACCCCTCCGAGTCCCGCTACCTGCTGGTGATGAAGGGCGCCCCCGAGAGGATCCTGGACAGATGTTCCACCATCGTTCTGCAGGGCAAAGAGCAGCCGCTGGATGAAGAGCTGAAGGATGCCTTCCAGAATGCTTACCTGGAGCTTGGAGGCCTGGGAGAGAGAGTCCTGGGTGAGGCCCCCCTCCTCCTGTCGCCTCGTTGGCCATGTTATCTCCCAGCATCCCTCTCATCTCACACCTTCTTCCTGCAGGTTTCTGCCACTTGGTTCTCAATGACGACCAATTTCCTGAAGGCTTCAACTTTGACACAGAAGACGTAAATTTCCCAACGGAGGGTCTGTGCTTCGTCGGCCTCATCTCCATGATTGACCCTCCTCGTGCTGCTGTGCCCGATGCCGTCGGCAAATGCAGAAGTGCTGGAATCAAGGTGGGTGATGTCTGGTACTGATGGTGCTGTAGACCTAGAAAGGCGTGTCTGGGTTTACCTTCTCTTCTGCTGTGTAACAGGTTATCATGGTCACTGGTGACCACCCCATCACTGCCAAGGCCATTGCCAAGGGTGTGGGCATCATCTCTGAAGGAAACGAGACTGTGGAAGACATTGCAGCTAGACTCAACATCCCGGTGAACCAGGTGAACCCCAGGTAGGTGGTCAGACATGCGAGATGTTTTATGGCCTCCTGTCAGCACTGAGAACTCAGCATTGCTCTGCTTTTCTCAGGGACGCCAAAGCCTGTGTAATCCATGGCTCCGACCTGAAGGACATGTCCCCGGAGCAGATCGACGACATTCTCCACCACCACACAGAGATTGTGTTTGCCAGGACCTCCCCTCAGCAGAAGCTGATCATTGTGGAAGGTTGTCAGAGACAGGTAGGTGTTGTTGCCCTCCGGCTCATACCCCCAGAGAGAGCGGGTAGGGACTAATTTCCTCCTGTCTTGTAGGGAGCCATTGTGGCTGTGACTGGTGATGGCGTGAACGACTCCCCTGCCCTGAAGAAGGCCGACATTGGTATTGCTATGGGCATTGCAGGTTCTGATGTCTCCAAACAGGCTGCTGATATGATTCTGCTGGACGATAACTTTGCCTCCATCGTGACTGGTGTGGAGGAGGGTAAGTACCTGTGTCCTGGGTGCCATTGTCTGCAGTGTGCCAGCTGTGACTTCCCAACCCCTCACTCCTTCCTTTACCTTCTCACAGGACGTCTGATTTTCGATAACCTGAAGAAGTCTATTGCCTACACCCTGACCAGTAACATCCCTGAGATCACACCTTTCCTCATCTTCATTATTGCCAACATCCCTCTGCCCCTGGGCACAGTCACCATCCTGTGCATTGATCTGGGCACTGACATGGTAGGTAGCTGGTGCTCCCTATACTGTGGTGATGAATGATTGGGCGGAGACGCTGACCACGTTCCTTTCCTCAGGTCCCCGCCATCTCCCTGGCTTATGAACAAGCAGAAAGTGACATCATGAAACGTCAGCCTAGAAACCCCAAAACGGACAAGCTAGTGAACGAGCGTCTTATCAGTATGGCGTACGGGCAGATTGGTGAGTGCGGTGTGGGTGCTGGTCACATGACCTGGCCTCCTCCAGTGTTATAATCCACTCATCTCCTCCTATTCTCGCTCAGGTATGATCCAGGCCCTCGGTGGCTTCTTCACCTACTTTGTCATCTTGGCGGAGAATGGCTTCCTGCCGTGGACTCTGCTGGGCATCAGAGTGAACTGGGATGACCGCTGGGTGAACGATGTGGAGGACAGCTACGGGCAGCAGTGGGTGAGTGTCCTCTCAGGGTATAGGTGAGGAGGAGGAGGAGGAGGAGGAGGAGTGGTGGTGTGTTTTCCTGTAGGGACCTACTCACCTTCTTTCCTCCCACAGACCTATGAACAGAGGAAGATTGTGGAGTTTACCTGTCATACCTCCTTCTTTGTCAGCATTGTCATTGTGCAATGGGCCGACTTGATCATCTGTAAGACCAGGAGGAACTCTGTGTTCCAGCAGGGCATGAAGTGAGTATGGGCCAGTGTGGGGGAGGGGGTGCCACTGAGCTGGGGGAATCTAACAGGAAGTCTTTCTCTACAGGAACAAGATCCTGATCTTCGGGCTTTTTGAGGAGACTGCGCTGGCTGCCTTCCTGTCATACTGCCCAGGCATGGACGTGGCGCTTCGCATGTACCCGCTGAAGTAAGTGCCATCTGGCAGGGAGAGGGGGGGGGGGGGGGGGGAGAGACGCCGGCTGTGTACTTTTGTACCTGCCACTGGGTACTGCTGTGCTGTACCTAACTGCATCTCCTGTCTTCCAGGCCAACATGGTGGTTCTGTGCCTTCCCATACTCGCTCATCATATTCATATACGATGAAATTCGTAAACTTATAATCAGACGCAGCCCTGGCGGTGAGTCTCTCCTCTTGCGTTGCTGCTACAGAAGTGTCAGTGTCGGCACTTGCGGTGATGGCGTGTACCGCTATACTCTGACTGATTTCTGTTTTGTTTTTTCCAGGCTGGGTGGAGAAGGAAACCTATTACTAAGAGCGCGGTTTGTCCTGACATTTCACACATTGCCCTCCTCCCCTCCCCCGCCCGCCGCCTGCCTGCACACCCTCGTACCCTGCGTGCACCTGTCCAGCCTGTTTCCCGTGAAAGAAGATGCATTTTGGCGAGGGGCGCAGAGTCGCCTGTGTGCGTCCTGTTCAGAGTTCTCATTGTGCCTTCTCTGGTTTAGTTTTTGTAAGGGAGCACGACGTCCACAGAGATGTTTTATATATATATATATCTGCATTTTTACAAATAAAGATGGGGTCAGAGGTCTGTGCTGTCTGGTCTGATGGAACCCTGGTCACGTTGCAGGCGTAAGGACACGGGATATTGCTTATTCAAGCAGAATTAGGAGCGCAGCTCTGGCTGGTGGAAGAGTTTGGTAACATGGTATGGAGTACACACTGCAGGGTGTGTGTATACACCTGGCCCCCGCTGTAACACTTGCTGTGTGTGTGTATTTGCCCCACAGGGTGAAGGTCGGGTGTCTGTGCGTCCATACTGGGCTGATCACATATTACATGAGCCTGGACGATGTGGCGGACAATGGGCATCTGTTCTGTCCAGCGTCTTATGATTCCTGTGGGGGCCACAATGTGCTGCCTGACTGGGGGAGGGGGCTGCACAGATCAGATGACTGCCCCTGTAGATAAAGCCTGATCATTGTAACAAACCCTCAGCTCGGGGCAGTAATGTGCAGCTCAGGGATGAATACACTGGTACAGTGTAACAGACCTTCAGTTGTCAGCAGAATGAGAGGCCTGCCATGTCTCTGGGCCTTTCTGTGGATTTTACCTTTATATTTCTGAATCCGTCCTGTGTACTATGGGGAGGGGGAACAGACTGCTCCGGCAGCGGCTTATCTCATCCAGGACATAAGGGGTAATCTGTCGAGGCAGTGTTGGAGACCCCTATACACTGAATACTGACCGCTGTATAAAGCCTATGGGCTCCTTAGTCCTCAGGACCAGGTCATGGTGACTATATAGGAGCAGTGCTGCACTAAGGACACCTGCAGCCGATCTGATAGAGGACAGGAGAGGGATCTGCGGAGAAACCTGTCTGGTTACAGCGGTGCCCCCTCCCCCGCCCTGTAACAGAAGTCTCCTGGGCTGGACTGGTCACTCTCCAGTAGTCTCCATATAGCATCAACATAGTCCACAGCACTGTACAGAGGGAGCGTGTATGTAGTGCTCACCTGCGGGCAGGGGTTACTGGCTGTGGTGGATCGGGGCACTCCCCCTGGTTATGCTGGCAGGGCAGGGGTTACTGGCTGTGGTGGATCAGGGCAACCTGGCTGGGCAGGGGCATAAAGTCACGTGATAGAAGTAGTTAACACCTTGCGGTGTGGGTTGTGCTGGGATCACTATGTAATGTGGAGACTTGCACGCTGACCCTGAGACCTGCAGGACACCATCCCTGTACCCACTACTTCTTTGGATAGAATGTAGGGACTCCCAGTGTCCTGGATCCACTCGGGGGCAGAATCCTGAGCTCTGTATGTGTAATTGCGGGATCAGTAAGGTCAGTCACTGCTCATTTACTGGACAGATACATCTCCACCCATTGCAGAGCATCGCACCTATCTGATAGACCAGCAGGACCTTATCACTGCGTTTTACGCCTCTTTTGGACCTCTCCCTCCAGTGCTGCGCAATCTTAATGACTGCAGCCACTATCCGCTGTCAGTGGGGTGTAGGGCTGGTGTCTGGTCTTTAGTGGTCGGAGTGTCCGCTGTCAGTGTGGTGTCTGGTCTTTAGTGGTCGGAGTGTCCGCTGTCAGTGTGGTGTCTGGTCTTTAGTGGTCGGAGTGTGTAGTGTCTGGTCTTTAGTGGTCGGAGTGTCTGGTCTTTAGTGGTCGCAGTGTCCGTGGTCGGAGTGTGTGGTGTCTGGTCTTTAGTGGTCGGAGTGTGTGGTGTCTGGTCTTTAGTGGTCGGAGTGTCCGGTGTCTGGTCTTTAGTGGTCGGAGTGTCTGCTGTCAGTGTGGTGTCTGGTCTTTAGTGGTCGCAGTGTCCGTGGTCGGAGTGTGTGGTGTCTGGTCTTTAGTGGTCGGAGTGTGTGGTGTCTGGTCTTTAGTGGTCGGAGTGTCCGGTGTCTGGTCTTTAGTGGTCGGAGTGGTGTAGAGCTGGTGGATGCAGCCTGAGGCGGCACACAATAACCCCGATGACTCCTGGGTCATGGATGATCTCCGACTGGGATGACGCTACACATTGTCACCACATATCAGGCCTGTGCTGAGCGGCAGGATTATCTCAGATGAAGCTTCTCTATAGAGGGATTATGGGTAGTATAAACTACCCAGCTTCCCGGAGAGCCCCCCAGAGAATGAGGCTGTAGACGCTGACAGTGACAATTCCCACCCCAGAGTGGAAAATTCCTCCCTGACGTGTGAGAAAATTCCCAGTGAGGAAAGTGTGTGGAGCTTGGGGAGGCGGAGGAGGGGGGTGCCGGCCCGGGTGGGGGTACTATCTATAAAGAACACATGATGCTTTAGGGTCCGGAGCAGTGGCGCACTATACTAGTGTAATGGCCTCTTAGTCACTGGTTTCCATACAGGTCTGTGAGTTCCCGGCAGAAGGTGAAGCCGCCTCAGGCTGGAATTAGAGACTCATGGAAAGTCTCTCAATAATACATCACGTGGTAATCCTGTAATCCTCACAGCCGCGGGATGGGCACACAGACCCATGGGAGACTTCACTATAGCTATGTGTTGTCCTTGGTGGCTGGAGAGTCAATGCTCCCCCTCCAGGAGCCAAAGGGTTAAGCAGTCCCATGGCGGTAACAATAGATTCATTATATACGGCAGTGAAGCAGGGACGCTCCTGGCACCAGGTGCTGCTGACGTCTCTGACAGGGAAAGCCAAATCAGGAGACGAGAGACTGAAAACAGAGGCACAATGAGGAGAAGAGGCCGGGAAGAATGGAGGCCGTGGCCATGGCAGGTGCGGGAGGAGACACCTGAGGCTGAAGGGGAGGCCGCGGCTATGGCAGGTGCGGGAGGAGACACCTGAGGCTGAAGATGAGGCCATGGCAGGTGCGGGAAGAGACACCTGAGGCTGAAGGGGAGGCCGTGGCCATGGCAGGTGCGGGAGGACAGCAGAGGCTGAAGGTGAGGCCGTGGCCATGGCAGGTGCGGGAGGACACCTGAGGCTGAAGGGGAGGCCGTGGCCATGGCAGGTGCGGGAGGACACCTGAAGCTGAAGGGGAGGCCGCGGCCATGGCAGGTGCAGGAGGAGACACCTGAGGCTGAAAGCGACTCTGTACCCACAAACTGACCCCCCCCCCCCCCAAACCACTTGTACCTTCGAATAGCTGCTTTTAATCCAAGATCTGTCCTGGAGTCCGTTCGGCAGGTGATGCAGTTATTCCTAAAAAAAAAAAAAAAATTAAACTTGCAGCCCTGTGTCAAATTGGTGTGGCCTAGAGTGTCTGTACCCTAGGCCTGCACTGCCTCCCCGTCCCTCCTCCCCACCCTCCTTAGGAATGCCCCAGGCAGGGTTTCTCTTATTCATCACCTGTGTGAACACTGCACATGTGCTGGATAGTTAAGGGTATGTTAACACAAAGCAAATCAGGCAGCAGTGTGTCATTGCCCGTCTATTACACCCCACAACACTCCAGAACATAGGTAAAGCCGGGCGCAGGTCACGCCAGGTGTCAAAAGTAAAAACTATTTATTAAAACACAACTCGTTCTTTATCAAGTGTGAATTACACACACATTGGATCACACTTGATAAAGAAACCAGTCCGGTTTCGAAACACGTTGTGTGTTTTAATAAATAGGTTTTACTTTTGACACCTGGCGTGACCTGCGCCCGACTTTACCTATGTTCTGGAGTGGAGTGTAACTGTTTGTTCCCAGTGATGACTTCATTGGAGAAGCTGTGGTCTGGTCACTATATTATATATGCGCTGTGGAGAGTTGTGCCTTATCTTTGCACAGTCATCAAAGGTGAGCGTTCAATCACACTTTGTGTATCCACCACGCTTTCTGAGGAGTCTTTCTTTTTATTGTCCGTCTATGGGAGAGGGCACCCACGTCCTCAGACTCAAAGGACTGCCGAGGGGCAGAGGAATCAAACAGGAGACACTCAATCATCTTCTCCAGAAACTGCAAAAATGTGAGCGCCCCCTGTGACTTCTGGAACACAAAGGCATTGTAGGTTGCAGTCTGTATGAGCTGGAGTGCCATGCATTGTAGGTTGCAGTCTGTATGAGGTAGAGTGCCATGCATTGTAGGTTGCAGTCTGCATGAGCTGGAGTGCCATGCATTGTAGGTTGCAGTCTGTATAAGCTGGAGTGCCATGCATTGTAGGTTGCAGTCTGTATGAGCTGGAGTGCCATGCATTGTAGGTTGCAGTCTGTATGAGCTGGAGTGCCATGCATTGTAGGTTGCAGTCTGTATGAGGTAGAGTGCCATGCATTGTAGGTTGCAGTCTGTATGAGCTGGAGTGCCATGCATTGTAGGTTGCAGTCTGTATGAGGTAGAGTGCCATGCATTGTAGGTTGCAGTCTGTATAAGCTGGAGTGCCATGCATTGTAAGTTGCCGTCTGTATGAGCTGGAGTGCCATGCATTGTAGGTTGCAGTCTGTATGAGCTGGAGTGCCATGCATTGTAGATTGCAGTCTGTATGAGCTGGAGTGCCATGCATTGTAGGTTGCAGTCTGTATGAGCTGGAGTGCCATGCATTGTAGGTTGCAATCTATGAGCTGGAGTGCCATGCATTGTAGGTTGCAGTCTGTATGAGCTGGAGTGCCATGCATTGTAGGTTGCAGTCTGTATGAGCTGGAGTGCCATGCATTGTAGGTTGCAGTCTGTATGAGGTAGAGTGCCATGCATTGTAGGTTGCAGTCTGTATGAGCTGGAGTGCCATGCATTGTAGGTTGCAGTCTGTATGAGGTGGAGTGCCATGCATTGTAGGTTGCAGTCTGTATGAGCTGGAGTGCCATGCATTGTAGGTTGCAGTCTGTATGAGCTGGAGTGCCATGCATTGTAGGTTGCAGTCTGTATGAGCTGGAGTGCCATGCATTGTAGGTTGCAGTCTGTATGAGGTAGAGTGCCATGCATTGTAGGTTGCAGTCTGTATGAGCTGGAGTGCCATGCATTGTAGGTTGCAGTCTGTATGAGGTAGAGTGCCATGCATTGTAGGTTGCAGTCTGTATGAGCTGGAGTGCCATGCATTGTAGGTTGCAGTCTGTATGAGGTAGAGTGCCATGCATTGTAGGTTGCAGTCTGTATGAGCTGGAGTGCCATGCATTGTAGGTTGCAGTCTGTATGAGCTGGAGTGCCATGCATTGTAGGTTGCAGTCTGTATGAGCTGGAGTGCCATGCATTGTAGGTTGCAGTCTGTATGAGCTGGAGTGCCATGCATTGTAGGTTGCAGTCTGTATGAGCTGGAGTGCCATGCATTGTAGGTTGCAATCTATGAGCTGGAGTGCCATGCATTGTAGGTTGCAGTCTGTATGGGCTGGAGTGCCATGCATTGTAGGTTGCAGTCTGTATGAGCTGGAGTGCCATGCATTGTAGGTTGCAGTCTGTATGAGCTGGAGTGCCATGCATTGTAGGTTGCAGTCTGTATGAGCTGGAGTGCCATGCATTGTAGGTTGCAGTCTGTATGAGCTGGAGTGCCATGCATTGTAGGTTGCAGTCTGTATGAGCTGGAGTGCCATGCATTGTAGGTTGCAGTCTGTATGAGCTGGAGTGCCATGCATTGTAGGTTGCAGTCTGTATGAGCTGGAGTGCCATGCATTGTAGGTTGCAGTCTGCATGAGCTGGAGTGCCATGCATTGTAGGTTGCAGTCTGTATGAGCTGGAGTGCCATGCATTGTAGGTTGCAGTCTGTATGAGGTAGAGTGCCATGCATTGTAGGTTGCAGTCTGTATGAGCTGGAGTGCCATGCATTGTAGGTTGCAGTCTGTATGAGGTAGAGTGCCATGCATTGTAGGTTGCAGTCTGTATGAGGTAGAGTGCCACCTTGTTATACCAGGCCCTGGTTTTCCGTTTCACCAGGTATGGCTGCCGCGCAAGGTCTTGGCAGGTCAACACCTCCCATGAAGAGGTTGTAATGGCAGACACAGGCCGGTTACTTCTCTCAGCGGTGACGCCCCCCCCCCTCTCCCGTATCACTGCTGAGCTGTCTGCATGCAGGGTGCTGAGCATGTACACCTGTTTCCTGTCATGCCACTTCTCAGCCAGCAGGTTATCACTCTGCTGTTACAGACCATCCCAGGGCAATCAGACAGGGGTGGCGGACAGGGGTGATCAGACGGTGGCAGCAGACAGGGTGATTGACAGGGCGATCAGACAGTGGCGGCGGACAGGGGTGATGGACAGGGCGATCAGACAGTGGCGGCGGACAGGGGTGATGGACAGGGCGATCAGACAGTGGCGGCGGACAGGGCGATCAGACAGTGGCGGCGGACAGGGGTGATGGACAGGGCGATCAGACAGTGGCGGCGGACAGGGGTGATGGACAGGGCGATCAGACAGTGGCGGCGGACAGGGGTGATGGACAGGGCGATCAGACAGTGGCGGCGGACAGGGGTGATGGACAGGGCGATCAGACAGTGGCGGCGGACAGGGGTGATGGACAGGGCGATCAGACAGTGGCGGCGGACAAGGGTGATGGACAGGGCGATCAGACAATGGCGGCGGACAGGGGTGATGGACAGGGCGATCAGACAGTGGCAGCGGACAGGGGTGATGGACAGGGCGATCAGACAGTGGCGGCGGACAGGGGTGATGGACAGGGCGATCAGACAGTGGCAGCGGACAGGGGTGATGGACAGGGCGATCAGACAGTGGCGGCGGACAGGGGTGATGGACAGGGCGATCAGACAGTGGCACCGGACAGGGGTGATGGACAGGGCGATCAGACAGTGGTGGCGGACAGGGGTGATGGACAGGGCGATCAGACAGTGGTGGCGGACAGGGGTGATGGACAGGGTGATCAGACAGTGGCGGCGGACAGGGGTGATGGACAGGGCGATCAGACAGTGGCGGCGGACAGGGGTGATGGACAGGGCGATCAGACAGTGGCGGCGGACAGGGGTGATGGACAGGGCGATCAGACAGTGGCGGCGGACAGGGGTGATGGACAGGGCGATCAGACAGTGGTGGCGGACAGGGGTGATGGACAGGAGTGATGCTGGATATGCGTTTTGCGCTTTATGTCAGACTAGTCACAGCACAAGACTTGTAGTATCTCTCTCTTTTCCAGATCAACTACAGGGAGAAACCCAGAAAGTCCTGTGATAGGTGACAGGTCCCTCACCCAATGATGACTATCAGATTGGTCCCTCCCCTCTTGCTATGTGACAGCGGCTGACAGGCAGCTCTGTCACATAGCTAACATTGCATGCACAAGCCATTTTTTTTTTTTTTACTTTGGCACCGAGAGGGGAGCGCCCCCCTGGAGATCGCTGGTGGCCATAACAGGGGGACAGGTGAGGGGACCTGGCCGCAGCATTTTTTTATCGCCACTGACCGACACAACCGCCATTCATTCCAATGCCATCACCACTATTACGTGAATAATGGCGATTGCATTGCCGGGGACCGCTCACCTTGGCCCCGGATGGCTTTCCCAGAGCAGGGAGATTTTGACCCCCACAGCGCCGCAACTTTATACTGATGTACTGCCATTAAAAGACTACACACCAGAATAAAGCCCATTAGTGACCGCCATTAAAACATGTATGGGCGGTCACTAATGGGTTAAAGAGGCAGTTCTAAAAAAAAAATTCTTTCAAATAAACCGGTGCCAGAAAGTTTCCAGAAATTTGTAATTTACTTCTGTTAAACAAATCTCAAGTCCTGCAGTAATTACCAGCTGCTGTATGTCCTGCAGGAAGTGTTATATTCTCTCCAGTTTGACACAGTGCTCTCTGCTGCCACCTCTGTCCGTGTCAGGAGTTGCCCAGAGCAGCAGCAAATTCCCATAGAAAACTACTCCTGCTCTTCAGACTGGAAAGAATACACCACTTCCTGCAGGACATACAGCAGCTGATAAGTACTGAAAGACAAGAATTTTTAACCGAAGTAAATTACAAATCTCTGGCACGTTCTGACATCAGTTGTATTTGAAAGAAATTTTTTTTTTTTGTGAACAAACCCTTCAAAGCAAATGTACCATTAGGTACTATGCCGTTTTTTTTAACCTTGATCAGTGGTGGTGTGGGGATGCTGATGGCATGGTCCTTTTTTTGAATTGCCGCCCCGATTCACATGCTCTGTGCTGTTTTTCTTTCCTAGCACCGACCTCCAGTGGAAGTCACTTGGACCTCTCAGGAACGGCATGAAGACACTTGGGTCTCTAAGGAACCGCAGGAAGTCATTTGGGTCTCTAAGGAACCGCAGGAAGTCACTTGGATCTCTCAGGAACTGCAGGAAGACACTTGGATCTCTCAGGAACTGCAGGAAGACACTTGGATCTCTCAGGAACTGCAGGAAGACACTTGGATCTCTCAGGAACTGCAAGAAGACACTTGGACCTCTCAGGAACGGCAGGAAGTCACTTGGACCTCTCAGGAACGGCAGGAAGTCACTTGGACCTCGCAGGAACGGCAGGAAGTCACTTGGGAAACAGATTGCTGAACTCAGGGAGACTAGCCAAACGACAACACTACCGGCTGCTAGTGAAAGCGCTCAGTGCAGTGAAGTCCTAGGTGCATTGCCCCCTGGGACACATGAATATGCAAAAGAGGAGCCCGTGAAGCCTCATTATAGTGTCTCAAAACACAGGACTAGCCAGATATCCCTCCGGGAAGGACCCAGCCAAGGGGCAGCTCCTGTTAGGAAACCACCAAAACCACCATATTAAGTGGCCCTATAAGTCAATGTAGCGACAAGGGATAAACCAAGGCTAGGTAACCATCCACATACAGCTGTTTCAGGGTGTTGCCCCTCATCAGTGTGGAGCAGGATTCTGGCTAGGTGGGAGCAATGCCTAGTAGAGCCATAAGAGAAACAGATTGCTGAACTCAGGGAGACCAGCCAAACGACAACACTATCGGTTGCTTGTGAAAGCGCTCAATGCAGTGAAGTCCTAGGTGCATTGCTCCCTGGGAAGTCACTTGGACCTCTTAAAAACGTCAGAAAGTTACTTGGATCTCTCAGGAACTGCAGGAAGACACTTGGATCTCTCAGGAACAGCAGGAAGACACTTGGATCTCTCAGGAACTGCAAGAAGACACTTGGATCTCTCAGGAACTGCAAGAAGACACTTGGACCTCTCAGGAGCGGCAGGAAGACACTTGGACCTCTCAGGAATGGCATGAAGACACTTGGACCTCTCAGGAGCGGCATGAAGACACTTGGACCTCTCAGGAACGGCAGGAAGACACTTGGACCTCTCAGGAACGGCATGAAGACACTTGGATCTCTCAGGAACGGCAGGAAGTCACTTGGACCTCTCAGGAACGGCATGAAGACACTTGGACCTCTCAGGAACGGCAGGAAGTCACTTGGACCTCTCACGAACGGCATGAAGACACTTGGACCTCGCAGGAACGGCAGGAAGTCACTTGGGAAACAGATTGCTGAACTCAGGGAGACTAGCCAAACGACAACACTACCGGCTGCTAGTGAAAGCGCTCAATGCAGTGAAGTCCTAGGTGCATTGCCCCCTGGGACACATGAATATGCAAAAGAGGAGCCCGTGAAGCCTCATTATAGTGTCTCAAAACACAGGACTAGCCAGATATCCCTCCGGGAAGGACCCAGCCAAGGGGCAGCTCCTGTTAGGAAACCACCAAAACCACCATATTAAGTGGCCCTATAAGTCAATGTAGCGACAAGGGATAAACCAAGGCTAGGTAACCATCCACATACAGCTGTTTCGGAATGTTGCCCCTCATCAGTGTGGAGCAGGATTCTGGCTAGGTGGGAGCAATGCCTAGTAGAGCCATAAGAGAAACAGATTGCTGAACTCAGGGAGACCAGCCAAACGACAACACTATCGGTTGCTCGTGAAAGCGCTCAATGCAGTGAAGTCCTAGGTGCATTGCTCCCTGGGAAGTCACTTGGACCTCTTAAAAACGTCAGAAAGTTACTTGGATCTCTCAGGAACTGCAGGAAGACACTTGGATCTCTCAGGAACAGCAGGAAGACACTTGGATCTCTCAGGAACAGCAGGAAGACACTTGGATCTCTCAGGAACTGCAAGAAGACACTTGGATCTCTCAGGAACTGCAAGAAGACACTTGGACCTCTCAGGAGCGGCAGGAAGACACTTGGACCTCTCAGGAACGGCAGGAAGACACTTGGACCTCTCAGGAACGGCATGATGACACTTGGACCTCTCAGGAACGGCAGGAAGACACTTGGACCTCTCAGGAACGGCATGATGACACTTGGACCTCTCAGGAATGGCAGGAGTTGAGGTGACTTAGCTGTAGATTGGTGCCAGAAATCAGTGGGAGTCCATCACATCAATGATGATGGGAGTTGATGCGTATATTAGGACAATGCGTTTCGAGGTACAACCTCTTCATCAGGTCTATCTCGGGAGTAGGTCCTTCTGGAACTGATAAATAGGTTGTACCTCAAAATGTGTCGTGCCAATAAACATTCCTTATTTATACAACGACTCCCATCATCATTGATGTAGTGGACTCCCACTGAGCCTGTCAGCATCAGCTTCTCCCGGATCCGTGACACAGCTGGGCCTCCAGCGTGCCACACTTTTTGCAATCTTACAATGTCTTGGTAGCATATCAAATGTTTTTTTAATGACAGTGCACTTCTTATTATTCATGCAGCTTTGTCCGTTCTACCAGTTCACATGGGCAGAATTACCCCGCTGCTGTTGTTAGGCCTAAGGGTCCCATTACACCAAGAGTGTTTACTGTTAACCTGAAATCGTTCCCCATATTACACAGAGCGACAGTCGTTACTACGATCGTTTCCTCCATCTGATCCCAGGGAATGAAGTAACGATGTGGAATCACACTGAACGATTAGCGAACGATTAACCATGATTTTAGGGTCAGATCTAAATCAGCGATCAACGACACAAACTATTTTTTTTAATTGTTGCCCTGTCGCTCCATTCACATGTACAGAGAAATTGCTTAAGTGCTCGTTTAGCGATTTTTTTCTTTTAAATGAGAGCCATTTAGCAGTGTATACTGATCCCTGTGAACGATGGAGCGACGAGTGTTACACTGAAAAACTAGCAAACACCTAACTACATAATGGAGGCTTACATTGGCCTGTGTGTTGTTTCTGAAGCATTCGTCACAGCACACGGCCTACCCTGTTTCCCCGAAAATACGACAGCCTCCGAAAATAAGGCATAGTGCAGGATTTACAAGATAGCTTAAGATAAGGCATCCCCCCGAAAATAAGGCATCACCCAAATGTAAGACCCCTGCCTTCACCAAAGTTACGCTGGTTTGCGATAACAACTACTGTACAGTATATAATAAAGGTTCTTTTTTTTTTGTTCAATTAATGTGAATTCTTCATATAAAAATAAAACGTTCCCTGAAAATAAGACCTGGCGCATCTTTGGGAGCAAAAACTAATATTAGACACTGTCATCTTTTCAGGGAACCCGGTAGTTGTTCTTTGCACAGGATTAGCCGCTCTCTGCCTGAGGGTGCACTGACACCTAACAGCAATGAGAGACGCGCGTTACCACAACGTTACCATGAAGAACTACTGTAACTTCATTGCTTCCTCAGTGTCTCGCCTGAGCAGATGACTGTATGGCGGATGGAGCGTCCCAGCGCAGCAATATGCCTGAACGGACGGCCACATGATCTCTGTTTACATAACACCGCTTACAGCAACCAAACATAATGTGTAGGATCGCAAAAAAATGGTCAAATGGGCATTTCCGGCACAAGCGTTACAACTACTGAAGTTACACAATTATCCTGCACAATGTAACAAGAATGGTAACAAGAAGGCCTCTGGATCCTCCCCCCAGGACGTTCAATATTGTTATCCCCCACACCCCCAGGACGTTCAATATTGTTATCCCCCACACCCCCAGGACGTTCAATATTGTTATCCCCCACACCCCCAGGACGTTCAATATTATTATCCCCACCCCACCCCCAGGACATTGAATATTATTATCTCACCACCCCCAAGACGTTCAATATTATTATCTCACCACCCCCAGGACGTTCAATATTGTTATCCCCCACCCGCAGGACGTTCAATATTATTATCCCCCACCCCCAGGACGTTCAATATTATTATCCCCCACCCCCAGGACGTTCAATATTATTATCCCCACCCCACCCCCAGGACATTGAATATTATTATCTCACCACCCCCAGGACGTTCAATATTATTATCCCCCCACCCCCAGGACGTTCAATATTATTATCCCCCCACCACCAGGACGTTCAATACTATTATTCCCCCCCATCCCCAGGACGTTCAATATTATTATCCCCCCCCCCCCACCCCCAGGACGTTCAATAAGATTACCCCCCCCCCCCCCCCGCCAGGACGTTCCATATCATTATCCCCCCCCCAGGAGGTTCGATATTATTATCCCCCCCACCCCCAGGACGTTCAATATTATTATCCCCCCCCACCCCCAGGACGTTAAATAAGATTACACTCCCCCCCCCGCCAGGACGTTCCATATTATTATCCCCCTCCCAGGAGGTTCGATATTATTATCCCCCCACCCCAGGACGTTCAATATTATTATCCCCCCACCCTCAGGACGTTCAATACTACTATTCCCCCCCATCCCCAGGACGTTCAATATTATTATCCCCCCCACCCCCAGGACGTTCAATAAGATTACCCCCCCCCCGCCAGGACGTTCCATATCATTATCCCCCCCCCCCCAGGAGGTTTGATATTATTATCCCCCCCACCCCCAGGACGTTCAATATTATTGTCCCCCCCTCCCCCACCCACAGGACGTTCAATAAGATTAAACCCCCCCCCCCCCCCGCCAGGACGTTCCATATCATTATTCCCCCCCCCCCAGGAGGTTCGATATTATTATCCCCCCCACCCCCAGGACGTTCAATATTATTATCCCCCCCCCCCACCCCCAGGACGTTAAATAAGATTACATTCCCCCCCCGCCAGGACGTTCCATATTATTATCCCCTCCCCAGGAGGTTCGATATTATTATCCCCCCCACCCTCAGGACGTTCAATAAGATAACCCCCCGCCCAATAAAATTGCTCCTCTGCGGTAATTGCGCAGCTTTTATGGAACGCGGTGACAATTTCTATTGACCAGAAGAGCGCAGAGGATTTCTGGCTTCAGGCCCTGCAGTCACCACATCTCTACTGAGTTTTGTCACTGTTAAAGGTGTATGAACATTTAAAATCAGATATTGGCAGATAGAGCGATCAGAGGTCATAGTGTTCCGGAAGATTGTGCTCCGAGCGTGTCTTGTGTAACCCCAGAGGGTGTGTAACACTGAGTACAAAGTGCAGCCTCCCCACCAGCCCAGTACTGCACACTTATCTGCTTCTTTTCTGGAATGTGGGCTGAAGAGCAACTCCAGTAACTCCAGATATCATCACCCGGAGCAGGAATCAGTCACATGGTAGAGACCTCTACAGCCGCACTTACACCAAATCCCATTATATTACCAACAATGTCGCGTCCATCGTGTGTCACAAAGGAGCAGAGATTATATACACTCTTCACTCTGACCAGAGATTTTCCAGTGCTTAGAGTCACCTCCGGCCCAATGAGGAAACTAATATACTGCTGCCCCTACAGACAAGACCATAACTACTATATACAGGAATATAACTACTATAATACTGCTCCTATATACAGGAATATATCTACTATAATACTGCTCCTATATACAAGAATATAACTACTATAATACTGCCCCTATATACAGGAATATAACTACTATAATACTGCTCCTATATACAGGAATATAACTACTATAATACTGCTCCTATATACAGGAATATAACTACTATAATACTGCCCCTATATACAGGGATATAACTACTATAATACTGCCCCTATATACAGGGATATAACTACTATAATACTGCTCCTATATACAGGAATATACTACTATAATACTGCCCCCTATATACAGGAATATAACTACTATAATACTGCTCCTATATACAGGGATATAACTACTATAATACTGCTCCTATATACAGGGATATAACTACTATAATACTGCCCCTATATACAGGAAAATAACTACTATAATACTGCTAGAATATACAGGAATATAACTACTATAATACTGCCCCTATATACAGGGATATAACTACTATAATATTGCCCCCTATATACAGGAATATAACTACTATAATACTGCTCCTATATACAGAAATATACTACTATAATACTGCTCCTATATACAGGAATATAACTACTATAATACTGCTCCTATATACAGGAATATAACTACTATAATACTGCTCCTATATACAGGAATATAACTACTATAATACTGCTCCTATATACAGGAATATACTACTATAATACTGCTCCTATATACAGGAATATAACTACTATAATACTGCTCCTATATACAAGAATATAACTACTATAATACTGCTCCTATATACAGGAATATACTACTATAATACTGCTCCTATATACAGGAATATACTACTATAATTCTGCTCCCTATATATAGGAATATAACTACTATAATACTGCCCCTATATACAGGAATATAACTACTATAATACTGCTCCTATATACAGGAATATAGCTACTATAATACTGCCCCCTATATACAGGAATATAACTACTATAATACTGCTCCTATATACAGGGATATAACTACTATAATACTGCTCCTATATACAGGAATATAACTACTATAATACTGCTCCTATATACAGGAATATACTACTATAATACTGCTCCTATATACAGGAATATAACTACTATAATACTGCTCCTATATACAGGAATATACTACTATAATACTGCACCTATATACTGGAATATAACTACTATAATACTGCTCCTATATACAAGAATATAGCTACTATAATACTGCTCCTATATACAGGAATATAACTACTATAATACTGCTCCTATATACAGGGATATAACTACTATAATACTGCCCCTATATACAGGGATATTCTACTATAATACTGCTCCTATATACAGGAATATAGCTACTATAATACTGCTCCCTATATACAGGAATATAACTACTATAATACTGCTCCTATATACAGGAATATAACTACTATAATACTGCTCCTATATACAGGGATATAACTACTATAATACTGCCCCTATATACAGGAATATAACTACTATAATACTGCCTCCTAGCTGTGAGGTTGTGTGTCAGTGGTTCTCCTGATGTCTGGAGTAAGGCCCAGGCTTCTCGGCCTACACTGGAGGAAAACTCCCAGACCTCTCCTACTGTGGATGCAAATCCCAGAGTGACTCCTGTGCAGAGGAATATCCAGCATGGCAGCACTGCAAGTGCAAAGAATGAAAATAAGAAAATGGAAGTGAGTAAAGCAAAGAAAGAAGCAGAAAAAGCATCTGAAGAAAGTCCAGTGAAACAGTCTACCAGCCAAGGTATGCAGCATGCAAAGCAAGCGTCTCCCAGAAGGAATCCATTGCAGGGAAACCAGAGCCAGAGAAGCAGAGCCAGCAAGGTGCACGGAAGGTGAGGCTGATCCAGCATGGTGCACAGGAGGTGAGGCTGATCCAGCATGGTGCACAGGAGGTGAGGCTGATCCAGCATGGTGCACAGGAGGTGAGGCTGATCCAGAGAGGTGCACGGGAGGTGAGGCTGATCCAGCATGGTGCACAGGAGGTGAGGCTGATCCAGCATGGTGCACAGGAGGTGAGGCTGATCCAGCATGGTGCACAGGAGGTGAGGCTGATCCAGCATGGTGCACAGGAGGTGAGGCTGATCCAGCATGGTGCACAGGAGGTGAGGCTGATCCAGCATGGTGCACAGGAGGTGAGGCTGATCCAGCATGGTGCACAGGAGGTGAAGCCTATCCAGCGAGGTGCACGGGAGGTGAGGCTGATCCAGAGAGGTGCACAGGAGGTGAGGCTGATCCAGAGAGGTGCACGGGAGGTGAGGCTGATCCAGAGAGGTGCACAGGAGGTGAGGCTGATCCAGAGAGGTGCACGGGAGGTGAGGCTGATCCAGAGAGGTGCACAGGAGGTGAGGCTGATCCAGAGAGGTGCACAGGAGGTGAGGCTGATCCAGAGAGGTGCACGGGAGGTGAGGCTGATCCAGAGAGGTGCACGGGAGGTGAGGCTGATCCAGAGAGGTGCACAGGAGGTGAGGCTGATCCAGAGAGGTGCACGGGAGGTGAGGCTGATCCAGAGAGGTGCACAGGATGTGAGGCTGATCCAGAGAGGTGCACGGGAGGTGAGGCTGATCCAGAGAGGTGCACAGGAGGTGAGGCTGATCCAGAGAGGTGCACAGGAGGTGAGGCTGATCCAGAGAGGTGCACGGGAGGTGAGGCTGATCCAGAGAGGTGCACAGGAGGTGAGGCTGATCCAGCATGGTGCACAGGAGGTGAGGCTGATCCAGAGAGGTGCACAGGAGGTGAGGCTGATCCAGAGAGGTGCACGGGAGGTGAGGCTGATCCAGAGAGGTGCACAGGAGGTGAGGCTGATCCAGAGAGGTGCACGGGAGGTGAGGCTGATCCAGAGAGGTGCACAGGAGGTGAGGCTGATCCAGAGAGGTGCACAGGAGGTGAGGCTGATCCAGAGAGGTGCACAGGAGGTGAGGCTGATCCAGAGAGGTGCACAGGAGGTGAGGCTGATCCAGAGAGGTGCACAGGAGGTGAGGCTGATCCAGAGAGGTGCCTGGGAGGTGAGGCTGATCCAGAGAGGTGCACAGGAGGTGAGGCTGATCCAGAGAGGTGCCTGGGAGGTGAGGCTGATCCAGAGAGGTGCCTGGGAGGTGAGGCTGATCCAGAGAGGTGCATGGGAGGTGAGGCCGATCCAGAGAGGTGCATGGGAGGTGAGGCTGATCCAGAGAGGTGCATGGGAGGTGAGGCCGATCCAGAGAGGTGCACAGGAGGTGAGGCCGATCCAGAGAGGTGCATGGGAGGTGAGGCCGATCCAGAGAGGTGCATGGGAGGTGAGGCTGATCCAGAGAGGTGCACGGGAGATGAGGCTGATCCAGCATGGTGCACAGGAGGTGAGGCTGATCCAGGCCGGAGGCCAGGGGGCGCTCCGGCAGACACTGACAGCTGCACATCTAACTTAGAAACAGGAATCTCTAAGTTCCATGTGCTGCCTGTCTGCCGGAGCGCCCCCTGGCCGGCCGCCTCCCCTCCTCCTGTGGTGGTTTGTTTGGGGCGCTCCTGCAGACAGGCAGCACATCTTACTTAGAGATTCCTGTTTCTAAGTTAGATGTGCAGCCAGTAGGGACATTAGTGGGGGCTCTCGGTGCCCACCAAGGCTGGGAACCCGTTACATTGATGTTTCGGGTATGTGTCGGTAAGCCCCGCCTCCTGTCAATAAGCCCCGCCCCCAATGAGACCCGCGGGTGGCATAGTCACAAAGCCTCAGTATAAGTGCAATAGACTGCACGGTCCTCATGCATACCCAGCTTCACCGACAGGATCCAGTGTCTCCTGCTAGGGAGCAAAAAACACCAGCACCCAAACTGTCTGTGCCTCATCATACACAGTGACCCCCTGCAGGGGGCGCTGGAGGGAGCAGAGTGTTGTAGAGAGGACCTCAGTCTCCTCTGTGATTCTGTCCTTCTCTACTGTAATTACTACATTGCTGGGATACAGACAGGCCAGTGACTTCTCACCATATCCATCAATCCCACCCATCATCCTGCTGAGGTGCACCAAGCAAGGGGAGGTAGATACTGGAGGGTGTGAGAAGAACACAGGGAGATAGCAGCAGCCACATCCTCAGTGTGCTGGAACAGACTATTGTTCATGTTATCAGGAAACCAGAGGGATCAGCAGCCGCAGCAGCAGACTGATCAGCACAGATGACTGCTGAGGAACTAAACAGGTATGGGAAACAGAATAATATGCAGACTACTGTACCAGCGCAGCCAAGTCCTATAGATTGTTTCCTCTGGTCAGTAAGGCTTCTTTCCATACATATTAGTCTACAGTGTCGGACTGGAGTGCCTTGGCCCACCAGGGGAAATCATTCTTGGGGCCCACCCTTCTGCCACCACACTTATCTATGGTAACATTAATAAAGGTACATTAACACGGTGTGATATGGGGCAGTGTAGGGCTGCAAATGATTGCTAATCAGCAGGGCAGGAATATATAGGGATGTGCAGCCGACAGCAATGATCTTAGCCGCACAAAAGATCAAATCAGCCGACTATGGGGCATTTTCTGGCATGTCAGCCAATCTCTGGCACTTTTACATGGGCCGATCATTGGCTGAATAGACTTCCTAGGAGCACTTGTTACCAATTATTGGCCGGTGTAATCGCGCTATAAGACAATTTTCTTTGCATGATAACACTGTATGCTACCAATAACACCAGTATATGAAGAGCAAATATCCCCACACATATTACCGCTATACAGTAACTGACCAAATCCTGTATATCAAGACCGATATTACCAATAAACCAGTATACAGGAGGGAAATATTATCACCATACATATTACCGCTATACTGTTACTGACCAAATCCTGTATACTGAGACCAAAATTACCAGTACACAAGGGGGAAATATTACCGCCACACCACAACCATCACCACCATATTGTTACTGACCAAATCTGGTATACTAAGACCAATGAACACCGCACCAGATTACAAGTAACAAATAATACCCCCACATACTGACTAACACCGCCATTTACTGACTAACACCCCCACATACTGACTAACACCACCGCTGCTACTGAATAAAATCCTCTGAACAAAGATCAATATCCCCTCATACAGTCATACAGAGGTAGCCCCAGCTCTACACCATATACATTACAGTGCACATAGATTTAGTGACTCACAGGGGACGTCTTCTCTGATCGGAGTTCTTCCCTTTTCATCTACTTCTTCATCTGCCCTGGGCCGTTATGAGAACTTCTCCGAGCCACGAATCCACAGAATCTGCCAGAGAAATATATTAGGCTCCTTACTCTGTCACCATCCTCATCTCTCTACAAACTGCACATCTGTATTGGCCTCTTTACACCTTCTCTCAGTGGTTAGCCCTGACTATTGTGTGTGTGTGTTTATATATATATATATATATATATATATATATATATATATATATTGTGCACACACCTTGTAGATGGCCCCTTGTTCAGTCCTCCATATAGATGGCCCTGTGTCCCTGTGTGCCTCTACTATAGTAGAGATCCCCCTCTGTGTAATCCCTTTATAGTAGATGATAACCTCTGTGCATTCCCTATTATCAGGGGTAGGGAACCTTGGCTCTCCAGCTGTTGCAAAACTACAACTCCCTTCATGCCTGCAACAACTGCAACAGCTGGAGATCCAAGGTTCCCTATTCCTGCCCTATAGTATATGGCCCCCTCTGTGTAGTCCCCTTATAGATGACCCCTCTGTGTAGTCCACTAAAGTAGATGCCCCCTATAGCCTATTGTATACACACCGCACCCAGTATAGTTAACCTTATAGATGCCCCCCATTGTTGTCCCCCTCTGTGTAGTGCCCTTTATAGATGCCTCCTCAGTGTTGTCCTCCTTATAAATTGCCCCCAACCAGTGTCCCTTATAGATGTCTCCCTGTGTTATCCCCCTTATAACTGGCCCGCTTGTGTTATCCATCCCCCCATATAGATAGCCCCCTTATGTTGTCCATCCCTACCCCCCATATAGCCCCTTATGTTGTCTATTCCCCCGTATAGCCCCCTTATGTTGTCCTTGCCCCATATAGCCCCCTTAAGTTTTCCTTCCCCTGTATACAGCCCCTTATGTTGTCCTCCCCTGTATACAGCCCCTTATGTTGTCCTCCCCCTGAATACAGCCCCTTATGTTGTCCTCCCCCTGTTTATAGCCCCTTATGTTGTCCTCCCCCTGTATACAGCCCCTTATGTTGTCCTTCCCTGTATATACCCCCCTTATGTTGTCCTTCCCTGTATACAGCCCCCCTTGTGTTGTCCTCCCCCTGTATACAGCCCCCCTTATGTTGTCCTTCCCTGTATACAGCCCCCCTTATGTTGTCCTGCCCCTGTATATACCCCCTTATGTTGTCCTCCCCCTGTATATAGCCCCCCTTATGTTGTTCTCCCCCTGTATACAGCCCCCCTTATGTTGTCCTGCCCCTGTATATAGCCCCTTATGTTGTCCTTCTCCTGTATATAGCCCCCTTATGTTGTCCTCCCCCTGTATATAGCCCCCCTTATGTTGTCCTTCCCTGTATACAGCCCCCCTTATGTTGTTCTCCCCCTGTATACAGCCCCTTATGTTGTCCTCCCCTGTATATACCACCCTTATGTTGTCCTGCCCCTGTATATAACCCCTTATGTTGTCCCCCCCTGTATACAGACCCCTTTATGTTGTCCTCCCCCTGTATACAGCCCCTTATGTTGTCCTCCCCCTGTATACAGCCCCCTTATGTTGTCCTCCCCCTGTATACATACCCCCTTATGTTGTCCTCCCCCTGTATATAGCCCCCCTTATGTTGTTCTCCCCCTGTATACAGCCCCCCTTATGTTGTCCTGCCCCTGTTTATAGCCCCTTATGTTGTCCTTACCTGTATACAGCCCCCCTTATGTTGTCCTCCCCTGTATATAGCCCCCCCTTAAGTTGTCCTCCCCCTGTATACAGCCCCCCTTATGTTGTCCTCCCCCTGTATAGCCCCCCTTATGTTGTCCTCCCCCTGTATACAGCCCCTTATGTTGTCCTCCCCCTGTATACAGCCCCCTTATGTTGTCCTCCCCCTGTATATAGCCCCCCTCATGTTGTCCTCCCCCTGTATACAGACCCCCTTCTTGTCCTCCCCTGTATACAGACCCCCTTCTGTTGTCCCCCCCCCCCTGTATACAGCCCCCCTTCTGTTGCCCTCCCCCTGTATACAGCCCCTTATGTTGTCCTTCCCCTGTATACAGCCCCCCTTATGTTGTTCTCCCCCTGTATATAGCCCCCTTATGTTGTCCTCCCCCTGTATACAGCCCCCTTATGTTGTCCTCCCCCTGTATACAGCCCCCTTATGTTGTCCTTCCCCTGTATACAGCCCCCTTATGTTGTCCTCCCCCTGTATACAGCCCCCTTCTGTTGTCCTCCCCCTGTATATAGCCCCCCCTTATGTTGTCCTTCCCCTGTATACAGCCCCCTTATGTTGTCCTTCCCCTGTATACAGACCCCCTTATGCCATCCTCCCCCTGTATACAGACCCCCTTATGCTGTCCTCCCCCTGTATACAGCCCCATATGTTGTCCTACCCCTGTATATAGCCCCCCTTATGCTGTCCTCCCCCTGTATACAGCCCCTTATGTTGTCCTCCCCCTGTATACAGCCCCCCTTATGCTGTCCTCCCCCTGTATACAGCCCCATATGTTGTCCTCCCCTGTATATACCCCCTTATGTTGTCCTCCCCCTGTATATAGCCCCCCTTATGTTGTTCTCCCCCTGTATACAGCCCCCCTATGTTGTTCTCCCCTGTATATACCCCCTTATGTTGTTCTCCCCCTGTATATAGCCCCCCTTATGTTGTCCTCCCCCTGTATACGGCCCCCCTATGTTGTCCTCCCCCTGTATACAGCCCCCCTATGTTGTCCTTCCCTGTATATACCCCCTTATGTTGTCCTCCCCCCTGTATACAGCCCCCCTTATGTTGTCCTCCCCTGTATACAGCCCCCCTTATGTTGTCCTCCCCTGTATATACCCCCTTATGTTGTCCTGCCCCTGTATATAGCCCCCCTTCTGTTGTCCTCCCCCTGTATACAGCCCCTTCTGTTGTCCTCCCCCTGTATATAGGCCCCCCTTATGTTGTCCCCCCCTGTATACAGCCCCCTTATGTTGTTCTCCCCCTGTATACAGCCCCCTTATGCTGTCCTCCCCCTGTATACAGCCCCCCTATGTTGTCCTCCCCTGTATACAGCCCCCCTTATGTTGTCCTCCCCCTGTATACAGCCCCCCTATGTTGTCCTCCCCTGTATACAGCCCCCCTTATGTTGTCCTCCCCTGTATACAGCCCCCCTTATGTTGTCCTCCCCTGTATACAGCCCCCCTATGTTGTCCTCCCCTGTATACAGCCCCCCTATGTTGTCCTCCCCTGTATACAGCCCCCCTTATGTTGTTCTCCCCCTGTATACAGCCCCCTTATGCTGTCCTCCCCCTGTATACAGCCCCCCTATGTTGTCCTCCCCTGTATACAGCCCCCCTTATGTTGTCCTCCCCCTGTATACAGCCCCCCTATGTTGCCCCCCCTGTATACAGCCCCCCTTATGTTGTCCTCCCCTGTATACAGCCCCCCTATGTTGTCCTCCCCTGTATACAGCCCCCCTATGTTGTCCTCCCCTGTATACAGCCCCCCCCTTATCTTGCCCCCTCTGATAAAAAATAAAAAAAACCCACAAGACTACTCACCTAACCACACGCTCCCCCGTCGGTCGCCGGTGTCCTCTTCTCTGACAGGTGAGCAGCTCCGATGTGAAGTCCCGCCGGCGCCATCACTGACCTCAGTGTGCGCCGCGGTGGCTGGGACTTCCGGTATGCGCTGCATGAACCGGAAGTCCTAGCCGCCGCGGCGCACACTGAGGTCAGTGATGGCGCCGCCGGGACTTCGCAACGGAGCTTGCGTAACTCTTGTGATCGCAAGCAAATCTCTGCTTGCGGTCACAAGAGTGATTGACAGGGCGGGAAGCCGTAGGCTTCCGGCCCTGTCAATCACAACACTGCTTACATTTAACTGGAAGCGATTGTTGCGATCGCTTCCAGTTAAAAAGGGAGGTGCGGCCCCCGGCCCCCCTAGGAGCAGGGGGCCCACTCCAGCTCGGGGCCCACCGGGGGTTTCCCCGGCCCCCCGGTGGCCCAGTCCGAGCCTGTTAGTCTATATGGTCATCCATCCAGGGCCGTATTACCAGCTGCTGCCCTAAGCACTAAACCTGAGGACGCCCCATCCTCACTCACCAATTAGCATCAGGACTGGTAGATTGATAGGTAAGACCTTCAGGCGTCACATTTACTACCGCTACACCTAACCTGAACAATACCGCCATACTGTAACTCGGTAACACTGCTATACCAGACCTGACCAATACCGCCATACTGTGACTGGATAACACAGCTATATCAGACCTGACCAATACCGCCATACTGGGATTGGATAACACCGCCACACCAGACCTGACCAATACCGCCATACTGGGATTGGATAACACCGCCACACCAGACCTGACCAATACCGCCATACTGGGATTGGATAACACCGCCACACCTGACCTGACCAATACCGCCATACTGTGACTCGATAACACCGCCATACCAGACCTGACCAATACCGCCATATTGTGACTGGATAACACCGCTATACCAGACCTGACCAATACCGCCATACTGTGACTGGATAACACTGCCACACCAGACCTGACCAATACCACCATACTGTGACTGGATAACACTGCCATACCGGACCTGACCAATACCGCCATACTGTGACTGGATAACACCGCTATATCAGACCTGACCAATACCGCCATACTGTGACTCGATAACACCGCTACACCAGACCTGAACAATACACTCATACTGTGACTGGATAACATCGCCATACCAGACCTGACCAATGCCGCCATACTGTGACTGGATAACACTGCCACACCAGACCTGACCAATACCGCCATACTGTGACTGGATAACACTGCCATACCAGACCTGATTAATACCGCCATACTGTGACTGGATAACATCGCCATACCAGACCTGACCAATACCGCCATACTGTGACTGGATAACACCGCCACACCAGACCTGAACAATGCAACCATACCCCTCTTCGAAAAGACACCAGATTTATTGGCAAGACGGGAGACTAGAAAAAAAAAAAAAAGTTGTTTCCTTCCCCCTGCTTCCTTGTGCTGCCCCAGGCTTCGGACCACGGATACCTAGAAGTAAATACATCCCTGCATCCATCATCTATCCACATATTATGGACCATCATACAGAGTAATGATTTCTATGGACGGAGAAGCTGTTTGTGCACGGTCTCTATAAGGTTTGGGCTACATACAGACTTCTTGTTTCAAAGCAGCCGCAGTCCACAGGAATACATTTAGTCACATGGTTTTCGCAATAATACTGGGGGGAATGCAGGGTCATGGTCAATGCAACCTCATTCACCTATATGAGTGATGGAGTCATGCCACAGGTGGTTTCTGGTCACACAACTGGGAATTGCCAAATATATCCCCAGGCTTGTGAAAAACTTTAATCAGACAATCATATAAAAAAAAAATTAAAAAGAAAGAAACAGGGTGATGTGGTCACTCAGCTTTCCCAGTATCCTTTAGTCAGTATGATGGAGGTCACCCAGCTTTCCCAGCATCCTGTAGTTAGTATGATGGAGGTCACCCAGCTTTCCCAGTATCCTTTAGTCAGTATGATGGAGGTCACCCAGCTTTCCCAGCATCCTGTAGTCAGTATGATGGAGGTCACCCAGTTTTCCCAGCATCCTGTAGTTAGTATGATGGAGGTCACCCAGCTTTCCCACCATCTTGTAATCAGTACAGTGGAGGTCACCCAGCTTTCCCAGCATCTAGTAGTGAGTATAGTACTCATATTGTACTCATGATAGGAGTACATCCTTGTGCTGCCCCTTGGAATCAGAAAGGCCATGGTCGGCCACGGAGGAGGACTTTTGTGTCCTTCTGTTCGCTAGGGTTTAGGGGTGGCGCTCGTTGTAGTAGGATTTAGTCTAGGGGGGGCGCCAAAAGAAAGTTTTGCACAGGGCGCCGTCTACCCTAAGGCCGGCCCTGGGTGCACGGGAGGTGAGGCTGATCCAGCATGGTGCACAGGAGGTGAGGCTGATCCGGAGAGGAGCACAGGAGGTGAGGCCGATCCAGAGAGGTGCATGGGAGGTGAGGCTGATCCAGAGAGGTGCACGGGAGGTGAGGCTGATCCAGAGAGGTGCATGGGAGGTGAGGCCGATCCAGAGAGGTGCACGGGAGGTAAGGCTGATCCAGCATGGTGCACAGGAGGTGAGGCTGATCCAGAGAGGAGCATGGGAGGTGAGGCTGATCCAGAGAGGTGCACGGGAGGTGAGGCTGATCCAGAGAGGTGCATGGGAGGTGAGGCTGATCCAGCGAGGTGCACGGGAGGTGAGGCTGATCCAGAGAGGTGCACAGGAGGTGAGGCTGATCCAGCATGGTGCATAGGAGGTGAGGCTGATCCAGAGAGGTGCAGGGGAGGTGAGGCTGATCCAGCAAGGTGCATAGGAGGTGAGGCTGATCCAGCATGGTGCACAGGAGGTGAGGCTGATCCAGCAAGGTGCACGGGAGGTGAGGCTGATCCAGAGAGGTGCACAGGAGGTGAGGCTGATCCAGCATGGTGCACAGGAGGTGAGGCTGATCCAGCATGGTGCACAGGAGGTGAGGCTGATCCAGCATGGTGCACAGGAGGTGAGGCTGATCTAGAGAGGTGCATGGGAGGTGAGGCTGATCCAGAGAGGTGCACGGGAGGTGAGGCTGATCCAGAGAGGTGCACAGGAGGTGAGGCTGATCCAGCATGGTGCATAGGAGGTGAGGCTGATCCAGAGAGGTGCAGGGGAGGTGAGGCTGATCCAGCAAGGTGCATAGGAGGTGAGGCTGATCCAGCATGGTGCACAGGAGGTGAGGCTGATCCAGCAAGGTGCACGGGAGGTGAGGCTGATCCAGAGAGGTGCACGGGAGGTGAGGCTGATCCAGCATGGTGCACAGGAGGTGAGGCTGATCCAGAGAGGTACACAGGAGGTGAGGCTGATCCAGAGAGGTGCACAGGAGGTGAGGCTGATCCAGGGAGGTGCACGGGAGGTGAGGCTGATCCAGAGAGGTGCACGGGAGGTGAGGCTGATCCAGAGAGGTGCACGGGAGGTGAGGCTGATCCAGTATGGTGCACGGGAGGTGAGGCTGATCCAGCATGGTGCACAGGAGGTGAGGCTGATCCAGAGAGGAGCACGGGAGGTGAGGCTGATCCAGAGAGGTGCACGGGAGGTGAGGCTGATCCAGAGAGGTGCACAGGAGGTGAGGCTGATCCAGCGAGGTGCACGGGAGGTAAGGCTGATCCAGCATGGTGCACAGGAGGTGAGGCTGATCCAGCATGGTGCACAGGAGGTGAGGCTGATCTAGAGAGGTGCATGGGAGGTGAGGCTGATCCAGAGAGGTGCATAGGAGGTGAGGCTGATCCAGCGAGGTGCACGGGAGGTGAGGCTGATCCAGAGAGGTGCACGGGAGGTGAGGCTGATCCAGAGAGGTGCACGGGAGGTGAGGCTGATCCAGCATGGTGCATGGGAGGTGAGGCTGATCCAGCGAGGTGCACGGGAGGTGAGGCTGATCCAGGGAGGTGCACGGGAGGTGAGGCTGATCCGGAGAGGTGCACGGGAGGTGAGGCTGATCCAGCA
The DNA here is from genome assembly GCF_027789765.1 of Dendropsophus ebraccatus. Taxonomy (NCBI): domain Eukaryota; kingdom Metazoa; phylum Chordata; class Amphibia; order Anura; family Hylidae; genus Dendropsophus; species Dendropsophus ebraccatus. The sequence goes on from NC_091464.1 coordinate 99,005,961, forward strand.
TGGTGCACAGGAGGTGAGGCTGATCCAGGGAGATGCACAGGAGAGCAGCCTCCATAAATCAGGTGTGCAGCTCACCCCTCCAGCACACAGACAGAGGAGAACGTCCCTGGAGAGGCAGACATTGCAAGAAAACCCGCAGCAGCTTGATGTGGTGACCAGCATGGCCCACTCAGGCCGCACAAGATCCTAGACGGGAGGTGAGAGCCAAAGCCATGCTGAGGGGTCTGTACATGTATCTCCTGCTAAATATATGGGGAAAATGTCTGATGTTTCTAAGACTGTGTCTGCTTCTAACCCTGGTGACTGTGACCGGACCCCAGTACATGTGCCTAGTGATGGGTCTGCTGTATTCAAACAGCCTGAGACACTGCCCAAACCCAGACCGCAGGGCAAAGAGACCACCCGGGCACCTGAGCTACAGCTGGCAGAAGAGATCCCTGCGCTGGTGAGGAAGATGGAGGAGCTGAGAGGACACAAGCTCATGCTCCAATCCCAGATAGACTGTGTGTACAAGCTAAAGACTGCTAGTCCTCAGCATAAAGCCATGCATGATAAACAACTGTACTCACTGAGTATGGAGCTGGCTGAGGTGGTGAAGGAGATTGCTAGTGGTCCCATCCTCTCCAGTACACAGTCTGAGACCTATAAAAATCAGGAGCGTTTCTCCCAGTATAAACTGAATTTTGATGCAGAGTCCAGTATGGAGTCAGACATCATCCCTGATGAGCCCCAGCGGGTGACAAGACCGGTGATACAGCCCGCAAGTTTCTCCTTTCAAGATGGGGACATTTACAAGTTTGGAGAACAAGAGGAACCTGCAGCTGCCCATGTGCCAGAGGATAAAGCAGCAGAAGTACTACAAGTCCCAGAAGGGCCAGCACAAGAGCAGGACAGTGGACAAGTACCTGTGTGTGAAGGTGACGGGTGATAGAGCAGAGCTCTAATGCTGGGGCACGGACTGGGGATGGTGATATTGCTGACAATGGACCTGAGGGATCGGTGGCTGGTGGGGGTGCAAAGTCTGTTTGGGGTGGATTGTCTGATGATGCTATAGAGGTGGATGGGACAGGAGATGTGGTACAGAACAATGTGCTTGAGTTTCCCCCATTACCCACAAATACATCAGATACAGCAGGTCCCTCTACAGTAGACCCCAACCCTGTAGGTCATGGTAGTGAGACCCGCCGGGCCCCCCCTAGGAATGCCTGGAGCCGTGGCGCTACATCCTTTTCCTCTACTGCCGGTTACACAGGTCAGGCATTGAAGCGGAGGAATGTGGTGAGATTTAGGCACAGAGGTGCCAAGGAGGACCTCCCGGATAGGAGGTTTGTGGTGAGAGAGCTCCTATGCCACCAGATGGGGTTCGTGCCAGCAGACATATTGGCAGTGATTAACCTACCAGATAGACAGGGCTACGATGTCCGCTTTAAAGGGGTTATCCAGCACTTCAAAAACATGGCCACTTTTCACCCTACTGTTGTCTCCAGTTCAGGTGCAGTTTGCAATTAAGCTCCATTTACTTCAATGGAACTGAGTTTCAAAACCTCACCCAAACTGAAGACAACAGTAGGGGGAAAGTGGCCATGTTTTAGTAGCGCTGGATAACCCCTTTAAGCTCATGTCTAATCTGGATAGGTTCTGGCCTAATTTCCCAGGTTCAGAGACACAGAGAGTTGGAGCAAATTCAGCTTCATTCCAATATCCAAACCAGATACCGTCATTGTTACCATCATCTTCTGGGATTAGGCTGTCCCCCCCAGGACATTGTGGTGTGGCTCCGCAGGCATTGTGATCTAGTGTCTGACCTCACAAAAAAACAGAGATGATGACGGGACTTGGACTGGAGGATGGAAAGTTTTAGTGAAGCTGCGCCAACATGGTAATATCACACAACATCTGCCAAACTCCTTCTTTATTGGTAGAGAGAAAGGCCTATGCTTCTATCCTGGTCAGCCCCGGAAGTGTTTCAAATGTGGCAAGCCTGGTCATCTAGCCAGCTCCTGTACTGTGGTGAAATGTCATCTGTGTGGTGGGACTGACCACCTAAGTGCTGACTGCCATAATATTCGGTGTAACCTCTGCGGACAGATTGGCCATCCTCACAGGGACTGACGCCTGGCACAACATCTGCAGGGCTCTTCCTGATGAGGAGCTTGTAGCGGGGGCAGAGGCCGTAGAAGAGGAGGTTTTAATGTCTGGGGCCATACGAAGAAGACGTCCAGCAGGGGTTTAGTAACACTGTACCTGAACCGCAGCAGTCAGAGAGTGCACAGGGGGGCATGGAGGTTATTCCACAGGACCAGCAGCAGCCAAGGGGTATCCTCCTCTGTATCTACACCTGTGTCTGAGGAGAGTAAGTCCCAACAAAATGAAAGGAGGAAAAAAGCCTCATCCTCTTATAGGCCTGAGGGCGACTGTAACACCAGTGCAAAGAAAAGGGTTAACAACGGGGCCGGAGTGATGGTGGTGTCCAATAGGTATGGGGTCCTCTCAGAGTCAGAGGGGGACTTAGAGACAGAGTTAAAAAGAATAGAGGATGAAGGTGAAGAAGACACAGGGATGATCCCCCAACAAAAAGGAAACCCCCGGCTGTGGAAATCCAGGTAGAGTCAGACATGGAGACAGGTGGTAGAGAGGAGGACTCTGACTTATGATAATGGGGGTCATGTCTCTGCTCTTCTTGTTATATCTTATGATGGCTGGGTTCACTTTAAATATTGTTTCCAGTAATGTGAACAGCATTAAAGTGAAGAGAACAAGACACATAGTCTATGACCATCTTAGATATCTGGACGCAGATGTCATCTTTATACAGGAGACCCGCTTGACAACATTGGGGCTTTTACGTGAGGCTGAGAGAGAATGGACGGCTGGTCCTTCTTTCTGGTCACTGTCTGTGGAGCCTTATGCCGGGGTAGCCATACTATTTAGCACCAACAACGTTACAATACATAGGCTGGCAGAGGTCAGCATGGGAAGGTGCTTGGTCTTGGAGGTCACTATTCATGGTAGGAGGCTCCGGCTCATAAATATCTATGGCCCACAGACAGTGGCTGAAAGAGTCTAGTTGTTCAATGACATCAAGCAGTATCTCTTTACTTCTGTTCCTGTGGTACTGGCTGGGGACTTTAATGTCACTAGGACATCGGGTGATAGATCTTCAGGCAGAGCCGTGGCCAGGGACTCCAAGGTCCTAAATAACATCATCTTGCAGGCCGGTTTGAGCGATGTCTTTACGCAGGGTGGTAGAAAGCCAAAACTAACTTATTCTTGCTCTGACAGGAGCAGTAGGATAGACATGGCTTTTGTGACTCCTACTGAAACAATTAGTGGGAGAAGTGAGAAGATCGTCCCTTATTCGGACCATATGGCCTTGTGTATTTGTTTAGGGGGCGCTAAGCGTCCAGATATAGGTAGAGGGCTATGGAAACTAAACTCCACCATCTTGGCGGACATTTATGTGCAGAGATGTGTTCACTCCCTTATACAGTGTCATCTAGAGCAGGTGGACTTCTATGATAATATGGCTGACTGGTGGGAGGATGTCAAGGAGGAGATTTGCTCCCTCTTGAGGAAACTGTAAATTAAAAAAAAGGGAACAGTAAGTTTGGCCAGTATCTCAAGCTGTGTAAAGAATTGGAGTCACTCTATTCGGTGGGTGGGGATGACCAACAAAGGATTGACCGGCTGAAATCTGAGATGAGGCAGTATCAGTATAGCAGGTATACCTCCCTGGTTGTTGAACGGGATGGGTCCTTAGGGCCCTATTCCACCGGACGATTATCGTTTGTATAATCGTTAACGATTAACGATCTCAAACGACCGCTATTGCGAAAGACCTGAAAACGTTCACTCATTTCCATGGAACGATAATCATTACTTATGATGGTAATTGCGATCATTTTCTTCGCTATTTATTCGCTATTGCGTTCGTATCTATTGCGAACAACTGAACGATGTCTTATTCAATGCGAACGATTTGCGAACGTTTTGCGAACGAGCAACGATAAAAATAGGTCCAGGTCTTATAAAGCGATCAACGATTTCTCATTCGGTCGTTAATCGTTACCTGCATTTCAACTGAACGATTATTGTTTAGATTCGAACGATTTAATGATAATCTGAACGATAATCGTCCGGTGGAATAGGGCCCTTAGGGTCTCCTGATCCCTTCGAGAATTGCCGGGAGCAAGTGGTAAATAAATCTGTCACTGGTCTCACTGACTCCCAGGGTGTTTTGCAGGAATCTCGGGAGGATATCCTGGAGGTCGTGAGATCGTACTATAATGACTTGTTTCAGAGGAAGGCTTTGGATAAGGAAAAAGTGACCCAATTCTTGGAGGCAACTCCAGTGCCTGATACTAATAATTTGGACTTTTCTCCTTTGACAGCAGAATTATCGGTGGAGGAGGTCAAAGAGGCAATTGATAAGTTACATCTGAAGAAAGCACCAGGTCCAGATGGTATCACAGCTGAATTCTATGAGAAATTCAGAGACCTCTTAGCTCCAATCAGTGTCGGACTGGCCCACCAGAGTACCGGAGAATCCTCTGGTGGGCCCCCAGCTATATAACCTGCACTAACACTGATTGACATGTCTTTTCTCCCTGGTTCTTCATTGGTGGAAAACAGGTTGCAGTCAGCTCACCCTTGTATCTTGTGCTTAGTCCTCTGTTTGTGTGGCGGGATCCTGGGAAGAAGCAGGTAGATGAAAACACCTGGGGCCAACAGGTGGAAGCAGGAATCATAGGATAATGGATTGTCCACCGCTCCAGTTAAATAAAAGTAGAATCTTTATTTCACATCTTTAAAATGGATGACAAAACAATAAAAACATGCGCCGACGCATTTCAGGACGTAGTCCCTTAATCATGGCATGTGACACTACTACTGGTGACATTGTGTGACACTACTACTGGGCCCCCAGGATCATTTCCTCTGGTAGGCCCCAGATACCCCAGTCTGACACTATCTCCAATCCTCGTGGATGTATACAGAAATTGTCTAGAAAATCACCTGATGCCTCCATCCATGAGGGTCTCATCACTAATTCTGCTGTCTAAAGGTAAAGACCCTAGCGACATCAAGAACTGGAGGCCAATTGCCCTCTTGAATGTTGATAGGAAGATTCTGGCAAAAATTATGTTTTCTAGATTAGTTTGTTTGTCCCCGGCACTGTTGGCAGGCTGTCAGTATGGCACGGTACAAGGGCGGAACATCTCTGGAGCGGTGCTCTCCATCAGGGAGATGTTTGAGAGATGTAAAGCTCTGAGTTGTGGGAGATATGTTGTAGGTCTTGACCAGGCTAAAGCCTTTGACAGAGTTGATCATGAGTATCTATGGGCTACTTTGACAAAGTACGGTAATCCCGGACAATTCATAGATTGGCTGAGAACTTTGTACTGTGAGGCTGAGAGCTTTCCTCTGATCAATGGTTGGCAGGGTGGCACGTTCAGGGTTGAGGCAGGGGTGCGACAAGGTTGCCCACTGAGTCCACTGCTGTATGTGTTTGCTATCGATCCGTTCCTGAGATCACTGCAGCGGTGTGGGTTTCAGGGGGTACCGGTCCCCCATTGCTTGCCCCTGGATGTTGTTGCCTATGCGGATGATGTGACTGTAGTGATATCTGAGCCTCGTGAGGTGGAGATGTTGTCTGCAGCCATCCGAAGTTACTCGGAGGCCTCAGGGTCTCTGGTCAAGCTCTCTGGATATTAGATAGTGATCCAGATTTTGACCTGCCACGGTTTTCAAGAGCCTCCTTCTATATTAAGATCTTAGGAGTTAAATTCGGGAGGGACGATAATTCCAGGTTAAATTGGGAAGAGAAGTTGGAAGCCGGAAATGCAAAGATTCAGCGATGGAAGAACTGGAGGCTGACCTATAGAGAAAGGGTTACGATGTTGAAGACTTACCTGGTCCCCGTCTTCTTGTACGTCTCTGTCGTCTTTCCTTTGCCAGAATCTTTCTCAGCTAGGCTCTTTAGCCTGTTTTTCCAGCTTTTTTGGGGGAACAGGTTGAACCCAATAAAAAGAGGGGTAACCCACCTAAAGATGAAAGAGGGTGGGCTAGATATGTTAAATCCAAGGGATGGCAATCCCGCTGTGAGTATGTAGTGTCATAGGGTTTGAATGACACTGGATCCGCAGCGGATTTCGCTGCGAATTTGCTGAGGATCTAGTAGGTGTGAAGACACCCTAGCAGTGTACAGTGTATACAGGAAGGGGCTTACCTGCCGGGTGTTGGTGTTGGGGAATGTATACAGTAAGGGGGTGTTAGGGAATATATACAGCATAGGGGCTACCTTGAGAGGGGGTGTATACAGCATGGGGGCTACTTGAAGGGGGAAGTGTATACAGCATGGGGGGCTACCTGAAGGGGGGAATGTATACAGAATGGGGGGCTCCCTGCAGGGGGGAGTGTATACAGCATGGGGGCTACCTGCAGGGGGAGTGTATACAGCATGGGGGCTACCTGCAGGGGGGGTTTGTACAGCATGGGGGCTACATGCAGAGGGGAGTTTGTACAGCATGGGGGCTACCTGAAGGGGGGAGTGTATACAGTATGGGGGCTATCTGCAAGGGGGACAGTGTATACAGTATTGGGGATACCTGCAGGGGGGAGTGTATACAGTATGGGGGCTACCGGCAGGGGGAAGTGTATTCAGTATGGGGGCAACCTGCAAGGAGGGGGGAGTGTATACAGTATGGGGGCTACCTGCAAGGAGGGGGGAGTGTATACAGTATGGGGGCTACCTGCAAAGGGGGCGGGGCCACCTTGGAACAAATCTAATTAACACACTTACACGCTGGGTACATTTTCTAGTAACTACTATAATACTGCTCCTATATACAGGGATATACTACTATAATGCTGCCCCTTGTGGTGGAGAGAAGGATTGGAGATCTGCCCTTTGGCCTCAGTAAGAGGAAAGGAACCTAATAATGTTTCCATTGAGTGATGTGACGAGCTCCCTGACTAATTACTGAAGGTCGTCTTCAAGGAGAAGCAGAGTCTCAGCCAGCAGATGGAGGATAAGGGTTGTATTTATTACAGTAGATTGTCCATCTCGGTGGCGGCACTCTCCTGGATCAGTACTGAGGTCTCTCTCTTTCTGTTGTGGGGGGTTATTGCTCTTTCAGGGAAGGATCACGTTTCCTAATAAGATGTCGGTGGAGATGGATGAGAGATGTGACACACCATACATCCAGTTCTCCATTGATGGGTGTGTTACAGGACTCATCGTTGTGCATGTTGTGCGGGGACAGTAGACAGCTTGGGACCAAAGACGTGTGACCTCCAATAAACATAATACAAATTGTATGGCGGTATTATTTACACATCGTACAGCACTGCTATTACACTACAGTGTATGTATAAAGCAATGGGTACTACAAACTGACACATTTTACTCATAACCCTCTTTAGAATGACCCACCCCAACATTGCATACACTTTCAAAATAAGGACAACTGGACCAGAATGGAGTAAAACTTGGCCACGGCCTCTTTATTAAACAGCATAAATTCATCAGGTTTACCTAACCGGCTATACCAGCTCCAATTAGGATATAAGAATTTCAACAGTAACCATAAATTGACTGGCTAATACATAAAGTGTCCACTCGAAGAGCGACATTACGCTAAAGGCCTGGCCTAAAATACAGAAACCGTAAACTTTAAAAGAGGGGGCGGGAGGGAGGGACGCAGCTCCACAGGTAACAGCAACTTCTTCTTCTTGACAGGATCACAGCAGACTGGACCCCCCCCCCCCCCCGCGCCTCCCCCTTATCACTACTACTATTATGGTCAGCTGACCGGCCCAAATAGTAAATAAAGCTCGTTGCCGTGCAGTTGCCCCCAGATACAGGCCAGGAACGCTGCCATAGGCTGAAAAGACAGCCAATGACAGCTGTCCCGGCGTAAGGCCCCTGAAGGTAGGAAAAATATAACAGGTCACACAGAGGTCAGCTGTAGTTCCATGCAGGCCCCTTCCTAAAGGTCCAGGCCCTGTACATTACTTGCTCGCCGTATTACATTATGTGACACTACTACTTGTGACATTGTGTGACACTACTATTGGTGATGTTTCACACTACAACTGGTGACATTACTACTGGTGACATTGTATGACACTACTATTGGTGATGTATCACACTACTACTGGTGACATTGTATGACACTACTATTGGTGATGTATGACACTACTACAGGTGACATTGTATGACACTACTATTGGTGATGTATCACACTACTACTGGTGACATTGTGACACTACTACTGGTGACATTGTATGACACTACTATTGGTGATGTATCACACTACTACTGGTGACATTGTGACACTACTACTGGTGACATTGTGTGACACTACTACTGGTGACATTGTGACACTACTATTGGTGACATTGTGTGACACTACTACTGGTGACATTGTGACACTACTATTGGTGATGTATCACACTACAACTGGTGACATTGTGACACTACTACTGGTGACATTGTGTGACACTACTATTGGTGATGTATCACACTACTACTGGTGACATTGTATGACACTACTACTGGTGATGCATCACACTACTACTGGTGACATTGGGACACTACTACTGGTGACATTGTGTGACACTACTACAGGTGACATTGTGTGACACTACTATTGGTGATGTTTCACACTACAACTGGTGACATTACTACTGGTGACATTGTGTGACACTACTATTGGTGATGTATCACACTACAACTGGTGACATTGTGACACTACTACTGGTGACATTGTGTGACACTACTACTGGTGACATTGTGTGACACTACTACTGGTGACATTGTGTGACACTACTACTGGTGATATTGTGACACTACTACTGGTGACATTGTGTAACACTACTACTGGTGACATTGTGACACTACTACTGGTGACATTGTATGACACTACTATTGGTGACATTGTGACACTACTACTGGTGACATTGTATGACACTACTATTGGTGATGTATCACACTACTACTGGTGACATTGTAACACTACTACTGGTGACATTGTATGACACTACTATTGGTGATGTATCACACTACTACTGGTGACATTGTGACACTACTACTGGTGACATTGTGTGACACTACTACTGGTGACATTGTGACACTACTATTGGTGACATTGTGTGACACTACTACTGGTGACATTGTGACACTACTATTGGTGATGTATCACACTACAACTGGTGACATTGTGACACTACTACTGGTGACATTGTGTGACACTACTATTGGTGATGTATCACACTACTACTGGTCACATTGTATGACACTACTACTGGTGATGCATCACACTACTACTGGTGACATTGGGACACTACTACTGGTGACATTGTGTGACACTACTACAGGTGACATTGTGTGACACTACTATTGGTGATGTTTCACACTACAACTGGTGACATTACTACTGGTGACATTGTGTGACACTACTATTGGTGATGTATCACACTACAACTGGTGACATTGTGACACTACTACTGGTGACATTGTGTGACACTACTACTGGTGACATTGTGTGACACTACTACTGGTGACATTGTGTGACACTACTACTGGTGACATTGTGTGACACTACTACTGGTGACATTGTGACACTACTACTGGTGAAATTGTGACACTACTACTGGTGACATTGTGTAACACTACTACTGGTGACATTGTGACACTACTACTGGTGACATTGTGACACTACTACTGGTGACATTGTGTGACACTACTACTGGTGACATTGTGACACTACTACTAGTGACATTGTGACACTACTACTGGTTACATTGACACTACTACTGGTGACATTGTTTGACACTTCTACTGGTGACATTGTGTCACACTGCTACTGGTGACATTGTGTGACACTACTACTGGTGACATTGTGTGACACTACTACTGGTGATGTATGACACTAGAACTGGTGACATTGTGTGACTTTAATATTAGTGATATTGTGTGACAATACTACTGGTGACATTGTGTGACACTAATACTGGTGATATTGTCTGATACTACTACAGGTGACATTATATGACACTACTACTGGTGATATTGTGTGACACTACTACTGGTCCTAAAGGTCCAGGCCCTGTACATTACTTGCTCGCTGTATTACATTATGTGACACTACTACTGGTGACATTGTATGACACTACTATTGGTGATGTATCACACTACTACTGGTGACATTGTGACACTACTACTGGTGACATTGTGTGACACTACTACTGGTGACATTGTGACACTACTATTGGTGACATTGTGTGACACTACTACTGGTGACATTGTGACACTACTATTGGTGATGTATCACACTACAACTGGTGACATTGTGACACTACTACTGGTGACATTGTGACACTACTACTGGTGACATTGTGACACTACTACAGGTGACATTGTGTGACACTACTACAGGTGACATTGTGTGACACTACTATTGGTGATGTTTCACACTACAACTGGTGACATTACTACTGGTGACATTGTGTGACACTACTATTGGTGATGTATCACACTACAACTGGTGACATTGTGACACTACTACTGGTGACATTGTGTGACACTACTACTGGTGACATTGTGACACTACTACTGGTGACATTGTGACACTACTACTGGTGACATTGTGTGACACTACTACTGGTGACATTGTGACACTACTACTGGTGACATTGTGACACTACTACTGGTGACATTGTGTGACACTACTACTAGTGACATTGTGTGACACTACTACTGGTGACATTGTGTGACACTACTACTGGTGACATTGTGACACTACTACTAGTGACATTGTGACACTACTACTGGTTACATTGACACTACTACTGGTGACATTGTTTGACACTTCTACTGGTGACATTGTGTCACACTGCTACTGGTGACATTGTGTGACACTACTACTGGTGACATTGTGTGACACTACTACTGGTGATGTATGACACTAGAACTGGTGACATTGTGTGACTTTAATATTAGTGATATTGTGTGACAATACTACTGGTGACATTGTGTGACACTAATACTGGTGATATTGTCTGAAACTACTACAGGTGACATTATATGACACTACTACTGGTGATATTGTGTGACACTACTACTGGTGACATTGTGGGACAATACTACTGGTGATATTGTGTGACACTCTTACTGGAGACATTGTCTGATACTATTACTGGTGACATTGTGTGACACTACTACTGGTGACATTGTGTGACACTACTATTGGTGATGTATCACACTACTACTGGTGACATTGTGACACTACTATTGGTGACATTGTGTGACACTACTACTGGTGACATTGTGTGACACTACTATTGGTGATGTATCACACTACTACTGGTGACATTGTATGACACTACTATTGGTGATGCATCACACTACTACTTGTGACATTGGGACACTACTACTGGTGACATTGTGTGACACTACTACAGGTGACATTGTGTGACACTACTATTGGTGATGTTTCACACTACAACTGGTGACATTGTGACACTACTACTGGTGACATTGTGTGACACTACTACTGGTGACATTGTGTGACACTACTACTGGTGACATTGTGACACTACTACTGGTGACATTGTGTGACACTACTACTGGTGACATTGTGTGACACTACTACTGGTGACATTGTGACACTACTACTGGTGACATTGTGACACTACTACTGGTGACATTGTGTGACACTACTACTGGTGACATTGTGACACTACTACTGGTGACATTGTGTGACACTTCTACTGGTGACATTGTGACACTACTACTGGTGACATTGTGTGACACTACTACTGGTGACATTGTGACACTACTACTGGTGACATTGTGTGACACTACTACAGGTGACATTATATGACACTACTACTGGTGATATTGTGTGACACTACTATTGGTGATGTATCACACTACTACTGGTGACATTGTATGACACTACTATTGGTGATGCATCACACTACTACTGGTGACATTGGGACACTACTACAGGTGACATTGTGTGACACTACTACAGGTGACATTGTGTGACACTACTATTGGTGATGTTTCACACTACAACTGGTGACATTACTACTGGTGACATTGTGTGACACTACTATTGGTGATGTATCACACTACAACTGGTGACATTGTGTGACACTACTACTGGTGACATTGTGTGACACTACTACTGGTGACATTGTGTGACACTACTACTGGTGACTTTGTGACACTACTACTGGTGACTTTGTGACACTACTACTGGTGACATTGTGTGACACTACTACTGGTGACATTGTGACACTACTATTGGTGACATTGTGACACTACTACTGGTGACATTGTGTGACACTACTACTAGTGACATTGTGTGACACTACTACTGGTGACATTGTGACACTACTACTGGTGACATTGTGTGACACTACTACAGGTGACATTATATGACACTACTACTGGTGATATTGTGTGACACTACTACTGGTGACATTGTGGGACAATACTACTGGTGATATTGTGTGACACTCTTACTGGAGACATTGTCTGATACTACTATTGGTGACATTGTGGGACAATACTACTGGTGATATTGTGTGACACTCTTACTGGAGACATTGTCTGATACTACTACTGGTGACATTGTGTGATACTACTACTGGTGACATTGTGTGACACTACTATTGGTGATGTATCACACTACTACTGGTGACATTGTGACACTACTATTGGTGACATTGTGTGACACTACTACTGGTGACATTGTGTGACACTACTATTGGTGATGTATCACACTACTACTGGTGACATTGTATGACACTACTATTGGTGATGCATCACACTACTACTGGTGACATTGGGACACTACTACTGGTGACATTGTGTGACACTACTACAGGTGACATTGTGTGACACTACTATTGGTGATGTTTCACACTACAACTGGTGACATTACTACTGGTGACATTGTGTGACACTACTATTGGTGATGTATCACACTACAACTGGTGACATTGTGACACTACTACTGGTGACTTTGTGTGACACTACTACTGGTGACATTGTGTGACACTACTACTGGTGACATTGTGACACTACTACTGGTGACTTTGTGACACTACTACTGGTGACATTGTGTGACACTACTACTGGTGACATTGTGACACTACTACTGGTGACATTGTGACACTACTACTGGTGACGTTGTGTGACACTACTACTAGTGACATTGTGTGACACTACTACTGGTGACATTGTGTGACACTACTACTAGTGACATTGTGACACTACTACTGGTTACATTGACACTACTACTGGTGACATTGTTTGACACTTCTACTGGTGACATTGTGTCACACTGCTACTGGTGACATTGTGTGACACTACTACTGGTGACATTGTGTGACACTACTACTGGTGATGTATGACACTAGAACTGGTGACATTGTGTGACTTTAATATTAGTGATATTGTGTGACAATACTACTGGTGACATTGTGTGACACTAATACTGGTGATATTGTCTGATACTACTACAGGTGACATTATATGACACTACTACTGGTGATATTGTGTGACACTACTACTGGTGACATTGTGGGACAATACTACTGGTGATATTGTGTGACACTCTTACTGGAGACATTGTCTGATACTACTACTGGTGACATTGTGACACTACTACTGGTGATATTGTCTGGTACTACTACAGGTGACATTGTGTGACACTACTACTGGTGACATTGGGTGACACTAATATTGGTGACGTATGACACTACTACTGCTGATATTGTGCAGTATTACAATTAATGACATTGTGTGACTCTACTACTGGTGGCATTGTATGACTAGTGATGAGTGAGTACTAAAATGCTCGGGTACTCGTTACTCGAGCCGAGTATTTCCCGATACTCGAGTGCTCGTTTCAAGTAACAAACCCCATTGAAGTCAATGGGAGACTCGAGCATTTTTTGAGGGGACCCAAGTTCGGTAGAGGGAAGGTCGTGTGAAAACCTGTCAACCTCAGAAATTAATGGAAACACAACGGAAATGGACAGGAAACAGCAGGGGCAGCATGTATGCATGCCTCTGAGGCTGCCTAATGGCACCATTATGCCTAATTCTGTGCAACAGCCTGGTTAAAAGAGAGGTAGGCATAGGGATCACCCAAAAACTCAGCCTGACACAGTATGGCATTGAGAACACAGGGAACCATTAAAACAGAGCTAGCTTATCATGAACCACCCAAAAATTCAGCCTGACACAGCATGGCATTGAGAACACAGGGAACCATTAAAACAGAGGTAGCTTATCATGAACCACCCAAAAATTTAGCCTGACACAGCATAGCGGTGAGGACAGAGTGAACAAGGTAGAAGCGGTAACCAGTCAGCCTTCCAAAAATCATACCAGACCTAGCATGGCAGTGAGCTCACAGAGAACCATTAAAAGTGAGTGAGGAAAAAAGTGAGCCTCCCCAAAATTAGGCCAAACACTGCATGGCATTGAGCACACAGAGAACTGCCGGGATCAGCTGTAGCCAACATGGAGGCAAGGCAGGAGCAACAGTAACCAACATGGAGGCCAGGCAGGAGCAACAGTAGTTAACATGGAGGCCAGGCAGGATCAGCAGTAGCCAACATGGAAGCAAGGGCAGGCACACCAGTAGTCAGCAGTAGTCAACCTGGATGCCAGTTAAGGCCCAGCAGTAGCCAACATGGAGGCAAGGGCACGCACACCAGTAGTCAGCAGTAGTCAACATGGATGCCAGTTAAGGCCCAGCAGTAGCCAACATGGAGGCAAAGGCAGGCAAAGGAGTAGTCAGCAGTAGTCAACATGGATGCCAGTTAAGGCCCAGCAGTAGCCAACATGGAGGCAAGGGCAGGCAAAGGAGTAGTCAGCAGTAGTCAACATGGATGCCAGTTAAGGCCCAGCTGTAGCCAACATGGAGGCAAGGGCAGGCACAACAGTAGTCAACATGGATGCCAGTAAAGACCCAGCAGTAGCCAACATGGAGGCAAGGGCAGCATGGTGGCTCAGTGGTTAGCACTGTAGCCTTGCAGTGCTGGAGTCCTGGGTTCAAAGACAACCAAGGACAACATCTGAAAAAAGGCCCAGCAGTAGCCAACATGGATGCCAGTAAAGGCCCAGCAGTAGTCAACATGGATGCCAGTAAAGGCCCAGCAGTAGTCAACATGGATGCCAGTAAAGGCCCAGCAGTAGTCAACATGGATGCCAGTAAAGGCCCAGCAAAAAGGAGGCAAGGGCAGGCACACATAGTGAGGCTCCCCAAAACTAGGTCAGACAGTGCAGGGCCTTGAACACACAGAGAACCATTACAAGTGAGTGAGGAAGCTAGTGAGCCTCCCAATAATTAGGCCAGACAAAGAGTGAGTTCACCCAAAACTTGGAGTCCAGGGGCTGGGATATGTAGTGGTCATGAACCCGGGTGCTGACAGCTAACTGGCTAGGCCTACTCTCACTCACCACTCAACATGAAGAGTACACTTGATGCCTCTCAACCGGGGCAGCGATAGGCGGGCCCCAGCAACCAGTCCCGCTCCTCGGCAGACGTAGTGTGACATCAGAGGATGGCAGTGAGGACACAGAGAACCATTAGAAGTGATACAGAAGCACAGTGTAGTGCCCAATAGTTTAGGGGGGCTTGACGGTGCTATCTGGTATGGGCAACAACTGTACACACTCTGTCACCCCAATACAATGAGCAGTGAAGTAAGTTCTATGCAGGATGTACTACAAATCCCAGCTATACAGTGCAGTACACCAGGACCACCAAAATCGAAAAGGAGTACACTGAGCCCTTCTTAGGGGTGTGTGTGCAACACCTAATGCCCCCTTTCTGCCAGCAGCCGGTCACCACAGTGTTCTGGTTAAATCGCGGTAGCAGCACTGCAACTCCCAGCCAGCAGTCTGTAGTAATAGTAATAATAAAAGCTTTTAAGCCCTGAAAAGGTCTGTGTGTTTGTATTGCTAGTATATACCCTGCCTACTGGAAGGCTATATCCTACACTGACGCTCTCCCTGACCAGCAGCAGCTCTGCCGGCTCCAAATTTTATATGGCAGGGTCATCTGATCTGGCCAACCAATCGCTGCTATCGATATGTATGGGTCCCACGTGATCTCAGGATGCACCAAAGAGTCTCCTGCATGTTTATTGGCTGAGAAATAGCGCCCAAACTTACAGGAAACGGATGATGATATTTCCTCGAGTATCGCGAGATGCTCATCCGAGTAACGTGTACCATTTAGTACCCTAATACTCGATCGAGTACCAAGCTCGGACCAGCACGTTCGCTCATCTCTATGTATGACACTACTACTGGTTACACTCTATGGCACTACTACTGGTTACATTGCATGATGCTAGTAATGGTGACATTGTATGATACTACTACTACTGGTGAAGTAAGACACTACTGGTTGTGACATTGTATGGCACTGCTACTTTTGATATTGTGTGACACCACTGCTGGTGGCATTGTGTAACACTACTACTGGTGGCATTGTGTGACACTACTACTGCTACTACTGGTGGCATTGTGAGACTACTACAGGTGACATTGTGTGACACTACTACTGGAGACATTGCGTGACGGCAATGTCACCATTAATAGTGTGATACAGCACCATCGATATTAGTGCCACAATGTCACTAGTAGTAATACTGCACAATGTCACCTGTGTGACACTACTACTTGTGACACTACATGGCACTACTACTGGTGACATTGTATGACACCACTACTTGTGACATTGTGTGACACTACTACTTACGGCATTGTATGACACCACTACTGGTGACATTGTGTGACACTACTACTGGTGACATTGTGACACAACTTTTTGTGACATTGTGTGATACTACTACTGGTTACATTGTGTGATACTACTATTGGTTAAATTGTGTGACACTATTACTAGAGACATTGTGTGACACTACTACTGAAGACATTGTGTGACACTACTACTGAAGACATTGTGTGACACTACTACTGAAGACATTGTGTGGCATTACTACTGGTGACATTGTGTGACACTACTACTGGTGATGTATGACACTTCTACTGGTGACATTGTGGCACTTCTTTTTGTGACATTGTGTGAAACTACTACTGAAGACATTGTGGGACACTACTACTGGAGGCATTGTGTGACACTACTACTGAAGACGTTGTGTGGCACTACTATTGGTGACATTGTGTGACACTACTACTGGTGATGTATGACACTTCTACTGGTGACATTGTGGGACAATACTACTAGAGACACTGTGTGACACTACTACTGGTGACATCGTGTGACACTACTACTACTAGAGATGTGTAAATGAAGCAGGGACATCGACCAGGACCAGGCAGATAAAAGAGGACTTCCTCATAAAATGAACCAGCCAAAAATGTAAAATACAAGCTCCTTTCCATTTTCTATTTTCACAGAGACATTGTGTGACACTACTACTGTTGAAGTATGGTACTACTGTGGTGTCCCACCACGGGCGTTGCTATTGGTTACACCCTTCGCAAAAGTCTTGGGTTATTGTTTTCTTATGTGCCACATGGATCTGTACACCAATGAGAGTTCTTTCCTCTTCTCTCCTCTCCTAGCATCTTTCACACGCACTCCTAACCCACTCACAGCACAGCTTACATGCGCTGTAGGAAGGAAGACACCTTCTAGGACGGATCGCTCGACACTGGTGGGCAATAGTCAAAACATGGTCACAAGTATTCTTTCTACTTTCAAGTGTTCTACTTCTACCTCTGAAGTTCCATCAGAGCACAGTACTACTTGGGTTGGGACTCTCTCGACATCCTCCTCTCTACTTTTCTGCACTTTCTACCTCTTAGCATGCAAACCAGCACGGCTGTAACTCCTCTTCCACTCTCAGTACAGATCTGGTCTATCAAGTATAAAGTGCCGTATCAAGGCAAAGCTGTATTACCTGCTTCCTGTTTCAAGTGTCTTCAGGGGAAACAAGATCATATTTATTTTAACGGGACTCTGTGGTTCTTCACTAAACACCTACACAGTAAACACACCTTCCTTGGGCCACCTCCCCCTTCTGTGGGTGGCAGTGCCAATAGTCTGGGTGGGTCACTACTCCAATCCAAGCGTGATAATTGCCCAAGGGACTCCCAAACAGCCCAACAGGCCACTGTTCACAGGGGACAAGGCGTAGCTAGCCCACCTAAACTAAAAGCCGGTGTGACAGCATACCTATGTGCCCAACCGGCACTGGCGTCACAACGAACCATCCAAGGGCAGGGCTGTATACCGGGAGGGTCATTATACCGCTCTGGCCACCTGCGACAACACTATCCCAAGGGCCCTGCAGCAACCCGACAGGACACCGACCACAGGGGAAAAGGGTACAATTGGCCCTACACCTTAAAAGCAGGCGTGCCGTCACACTTGTGCCCCCCAGGCACTGGCGTCACGTGACAAACCCTTAAGGTCCGGCTGTATCTCGGCCATCAACCCCAGTAGTGGTGTCACACTTCCATCTAGCAAGCGACATCCTCCGGGGGCTCACCACACTGAGGACATTGTGTGACACTGTCATTGTGCAGTATTATTAATGGTGACATTGTGTGGTACTCTGAGTGACACACACATCACATGACATGCAGTGGAGCTTGTAGAGATACTATAGTAAGGTAGTGCTCCAACCTCTGGTGACTGGGATTATTGATTGCTGCAGAACGTTACAGATTACGGGAATATTAATCTTTAGGTTGGACGTTTGAGATAGCAAAATGACATTGATTTCCTGACATAGCAACGTCCATGTATCAGAATGTGCGCCAAATTTATTATCTCATCCTCACTATGGCCGTGTCCAGGACTCTGTTACTAAATCTGGTGGCACAACATAACAGCACTGTGCAAATCGTCCCTATGTGGTGGTGTGTGTACGGTGTCTCTATGTGGTGTTATGTGTACGGTGTCCGTATGTGGTGGTGTGTGTACGGTGTCTCTATGTGGTGTTATGTGTACGGTGTCTCTATGTGGTGTTATGTGTACGGTGTCCGTATGTGGTGTTACCTGTATGGTGTCCCTATGTGGTGTTACCTGTATGGTGTCCCTATGTGGTGTTACCTGTACGGTGTCCCTATGTGGTGTTACCTGTATGGTGTCCCTATGTGGTGTTATGTGTACGGTGTCTCTATGTGGTGTTATGTGTACGGTGTCCCTATGTGGTGTTACCTGTACGGTGTCCCTATGTGGTGTTACCTGTACGGTGTCCCTATGTGGTGTTACCTGTATGGTGTCCCTATGTGGTGTTACCTGTATGGTGTCCCTATGTGGTGTTACCTGTATGGTGTCCCTATGTGGTGTTACCTGTATGGTGTCCCTATGTGGTGTTACCTGTACGGTGTCCCTATGTGGTGTTACCTGTATGGTGTCTCTATGTGGTGTTATGTGTACGGTGTCCCTATGTGGTGTTACCTGTACGGTGTCCCTATGTGGTGTTACCTGTATGGTGTCTCTATGTGGTGTTATGTGTACGGTGTCCGTATGTGGTGGCGTCTGTATAGTGTCCCTATGTGGTGTTACCTGTACGGTGTCTCTATGTGGTGTTATGTGTATGGTGTCTCTATGTCGTGTTACCTGTATGGTGTCCCTATGTGGTGTTATGTGTACGGTGTCTCTATGTGGTGTTATGTGTACGGTGTCTCTATGTGGTGTTATGTGTACGGTGTCCCTATGTGGTGTTACCTGTACGGTGTCCCTATGTGGTGTTATGTGTACGGTGTCTCTATGTGGTGTTACCTGTATGGTGTCCCTATGTGGTGTTATGTGTACGGTGTCTCTATGTGGTGTTATGTGTATGGTGTCCCTATGTGGTGTTACCTGTATGGTGTCCCTATGTGGTGTTATGTGTATAGTGTCGCTATGTGGTGTTATGTGTACGGTGTCTCTATGTGGTGTTACCTGTATGGTGTCCCTATGTGGTGTTATGTGTACGGTGTCCCTATGTGGTGGTGTGTGTACGGTGTCCCTATGTGGTGTTACCTGTATAGTGTCCCTATGTGGTGTTACCTGTATGGTGTCCCTATGTGGTGTTACCTGTATGGTGTCCCTATGTGGTGTTATGTGTACGGTGTCTCTATGTGGTGTTATGTGTACGGTGTCCGTATGTGGTGTTACCTGTATGGTTTCCCTATGTGGTGTTACCTGTATGGTGTCCCTATGTGGTGACGTCTGTACGGTGTCCCAATGTGGTGACGTCTGTATGGTGTCCCTATGTGGTGTTACCTGTACGGTGTCTCTATGTGGTGTTATGTGTATAGTGTCCCTATGTGGTGTTACCTGTATGGTGTCCCTATGTGGTGTTACCTGTACGGTGTCCCTATGTGGTGTTACCTGTATGGTGTCCCTATGTGGTGTTACCTGTATGGTGTCCCTATGTGGTGTTACCTGTACGGTGTCTCTATGTGGTGTTACCTGTATGGTGTCCCTATGTGGTGTTACCTGTATGGTGTCCCTATGTGGTGTTACCTGTATGGTGTCCCTATGTGGTGTTACCTGTATGGTGTCCCTATGTGGTGTTACCTGTATGGTGTCCCTATGTGGTGTTACCTGTACGGTGTCCCTATGTGGTGGCGTCTGTATGGTGTCCCTATGTGGTGTTACCTGTATGGTGTCCCTATGTGGTGTTACCTGTATGGTGTCCCTATGTGGTGTTACCTGTATGGTGTCCCTATGTGGTGTTACCTGTATGGTGTCCCTATGTGGTGTTACCTGTACGGTGTCCCTATGTGGTGGCGTCTGTATGGTGTCCCTATGTGGTGTTACCTGTATGGTGTCCCTATGTGGTGTTACCTGTATGGTGTCCCTATGTGGTGTTACCTGTATGGTGTCCCTATGTGGTGTTACCTGTACGGTGTCCCTATGTGGTGTTACCTGTATGGTGTCCCTATGTGGTGTTACCTGTATGGTGTCCCTATTTGGTGTTACCTGTACGGTGTCCGTATGTGGTGTTACCTGTATAGTGTCCCTATGTGGTGTTACCTGTATGGTGTCCCTATGTGGTGACGTCTGTACGGTGTCCCTATGTGGTGTTACCTGTACGGTGTCTCTATGTGGTGTTACCTGTATGGTGTCCCTATGTGGTGTTACCTGTATGGTGTCCCTATGTGGTGTTACCTGTATGGTGTCCCTATGTGGTGTTACCTGTACGGTGTCCCTATGTGGTGTTACCTGTATGGTGTCCCTATGTGGTGTTACCTGTATGGTGTCCTTATGTGGTGACGTCTGTACGGTGTCCCTATGTGGTGACGTCTGTACGGTGTCCCTATGTGGTGTTACCTGTATGGTGTCCCTATGTGGTGTTACCTGTACGGTGTCCGTATGTGGTGTTACCTGTATAGTGTCCCTATGTGGTGTTACCTGTATGGTGTCCCTATGTGGTGTTATGTGTATGGTGTCCCTATGTGGTGTTACCTGTATAGTGTCCCTATGTGGTGTTACCTGTATGGTGTCCCTATGTGGTGTTACCTGTACGGTGTCCCTATGTGGTGTTACCTGTACGGTTTCTCTATGTGGTGTTATGTGTATGGTGTTCCTATGTGGTGTTACCTGTATGGTGTCCCTATGTGGTGTTACCTGTATGGTGTCTCTACGTGGTGTTATGTGTACGGTGTCTCTATGTGGTGTTATGTGTACGGTGTCCCTATGTGGTGTTACCTGTATGGTGTCCCTATGTGGTGACGTCTGTATGGTGTCCCAATGTGGTGTTACCTGTATGGTGTCCCTATGTGGTGTTACCTGTATGGTGTCCCTATGTGGCGTTACCTGTATGGTGTCCCTATGTGGTGCTATGTGTATGGTGTCCCAATGTGGTGACGTCTGTACGGTGTCCCTATGTGGTGTTACCTGTATGGTGTCCCTATGTGGTGGTGTCTGTATGGTGTCCCTATGTGGTGTTACCTGTACGGTGTCCCTATATGGTGTTACCTGTACGGTGTCCCTATGTGGTGTTACCTGTACGGTGTCCCTATGTGGTGTTACCTGTATGGTGTCCCTATGTGGTGTTACCTGTACGGTGTCCCTATGTGGTGGTGTCTGTATGGTGTCCCTATGTGGTGTTACCTGTATGGTGTCCCTATGTGGTGTTACCTGTACGGTGTCCCTATGTGGTGTTACCTGTATGGTGTCCCTATGTGGTGTTATGTGTATAGTGTCCCTATGTGGTGTTATGTGTACGGTGTCCGTATGTGGTGTTACCTGTACGGTGTCCCTATGTGGTGTTACCTGTATGGTGTCCCTATGTGGTGTTACCTGTATGGTGTCCCTATGTGGTGCTATGTGTATGGTGTCCCAATGTGGTGACGTCTGTATGGTGTCCCTATGTGGTGTTACCTGTATGGTGTCCCTATGTGGTGTTACCTGTATGGTGTCCCTATGTGGTGTTACCTGTACGGTGTCCCTATGTGGTGTTACCTGTATGGTGTCCCTATGTGGTGGTGTGTGTACGGTGTCCCTATGTGGTGTTACCTGTATGGTGTCCCTATGTGGTGTTACCTGTACGGTGTCCCTATGTGGTGTTACCTGTATGGTGTCCCTATGTGGTGGTGTGTGTACGGTGTCCCTATGTGGTGTTACCTGTACGGTGTCCCTATGTGGTGTTACCTGTATGGTGTCCCTATGTGGTGTTACCTGTATGGTGTCCCTATGTGGTGCTATGTGTATGGTGTCCCAATGTGGTGACGTCTGTATGGTGTCCCTATGTGGTGTTACCTGTATGGTGTCCCTATGTGGTGTTACCTGTATGGTGTACCTATGTGGTGTTACCTGTATGGTGTCCCTATGTGGTGTTACCTGTACGGTGTCCCTATGTGGTGTTACCTGTATGGTGTCCCTATGTGGTGGTGTGTGTACGGTGTCCCTATGTGGTGTTACCTGTATGGTGTCCCTATGTGGTGTTACCTGTATGGTGTCCCTATGTGGTGTTACCTGTATGGTGTCCCTATGTGGTGGTGTGTGTACGGTGTCCCTATGTGGTGTTACCTGCATGGTGTCCCTATGTGGTGTTACCTGTACGGTGTCCCTATGTGGTGTTACCTGTATGGTGTCCCTATGTGGTGTTATGTGTACGGTGTCCCTATGTGGTGTTACCTGTAGGGTGTCCCTATGTGGTGTTACCTGTATGGTGTCCCTATGTGGTGTTACCTGTATGGTGTCCCTATGTGGTGTTATGTGTATGGTGTCCCTATGTGGTGTTACCTGTATGGTGTCCCTATGTGGTGTTATGTGTACGGTGTCCCTATGTGGTGTTATGTGTATGGTGTCCCTATGTGGTGTTACCTGTATGGTGTCCCTATGTGGTGTTACCTGTATGGTGTCCCTATGTGGTGCTATGTGTATGGTGTCCCAATGTGGTGACGTCTGTATGGTGTCCCTATGTGGTGTTACCTGTATGGTGTCCCTATGTGGTGTTACCTGTATGGTGTCCCTATGTGGTGTTACCTGTACGGTGTCTCTATGTGGTGTTACCTGTATGGTGTCCCTATGTGGTGTTACCTGTATGGTGTCCCTATGTGGTGTTACCTGTATGGTGTCCCTATGTGGTGTTACCTGTACGGTGTCCCTATGTGGTGTTACCTGTATGGTGTCCCTATGTGGTGTTACCTGTATGGTGTCCTTATGTGGTGACGTCTGTACGGTGTCCCTATGTGGTGACGTCTGTACGGTGTCCCTATGTGGTGTTACCTGTATGGTGTCCCTATGTGGTGTTACCTTTACGGTGTCCCTATGTGGTGTTACCTGTATGGTGTCCCTATGTGGTGTTACCTGTACGGTGTCCCTATGTGGTGTTACCTGTACGGTGTCCGTATGTGGTGTTACCTGTATAGTGTCCCTATGTGGT
The DNA here is from genome assembly GCF_027789765.1 of Dendropsophus ebraccatus. Classification (NCBI taxonomy): domain Eukaryota; kingdom Metazoa; phylum Chordata; class Amphibia; order Anura; family Hylidae; genus Dendropsophus; species Dendropsophus ebraccatus. The sequence goes on from NC_091464.1 coordinate 99,029,859, forward strand.
GTTACCTGTATGGTGTCCCTATGTGGTGTTATGTGTATGGTGTCCCTATGTGGTGTTACCTGTATAGTGTCCCTATGTGGTGTTACCTGTATGGTGTCCCTATGTGGTGTTACCTGTACGGTTTCTCTATGTGGTGTTATGTGTATGGTGTTCCTATGTGGTGTTACCTGTATGGTGTCCCTATGTGGTGTTACCTGTATGGTGTCTCTACGTGGTGTTATGTGTACGGTGTCTCTATGTGGTGTTATGTGTACGGTGTCCCTATGTGGTGTTACCTGTATGGTGTCCCTATGTGGTGACGTCTGTATGGTGTCCCAATGTGGTGTTACCTGTATGGTGTCCCTATGTGGTGTTACCTGTATGGTGTCCCTATGTGGTGTTACCTGTATGGTGTCCCTATGTGGTGTTACGTGTATGGTGTCCCTATGTGGTGCTATGTGTATGGTGTCCCAATGTGGTGACGTCTGTACGGTGTCCCTATGTGGTGTTACCTGTATGGTGTTCCTATGTGGTGTTATGTGTATGGTGTCCCTATGTGGTGTTACCTGTATGGTGTCCCTATGTGGTGTTACCTGTATGGTGTCCCTATGTGGTGTTACCTGTATGGTGTCCCTATGTGGTGTTATGTGTACGGTGTCTCTATGTGGTGTTATGTGTACGGTGTCCGTATGTGGTGTTACCTGTATGGTTTCCCTATGTGGTGTTACCTGTACGGTGTCTCTATGTGGTGTTACCTGTATGGTGTCCCTATGTGGTGTTACCTGTACGGTGTCCCTATGTGGTGTTACCTGTATGGTGTCCCTATGTGGTGTTACCTGTATGGTGTCCCTATGTGGTGTTACCTGTACGGTGTCTCTATGTGGTGTTACCTGTATGGTGTCCCTATGTGGTGTTACCTGTATGGTGTCCCTATGTGGTGTTACCTGTATGGTGTCCCTATGTGGTGTTACCTGTATGGTGTCCCTATGTGGTGTTATGTGTACGGTTTCTCTATGTGGTGTTATGTGTATGGTGTCTCTATGTGGTGTTACCTGTACGGTGTCTCTATGTGGTGTTACCTGTATGGTGTCCCTATGTGGTGTTACCTGTACGGTGTCCCTATGTGGTGTTACCTTACGGTGTCTCTATGTGGTGTTACCTGTACGGTGTCTCTATGTGGTGTTACCTGTACGGTGTCTCTATGTGGTGTTATATGTATAGTGTCCCTATGTGGTGTTACCTGTATGGTGTCCCTATGTGGTGTTACCTGTATGGTGTCCCTATGTGGTGTTACCTGTACGGTGTCCCTATGTGGTGGCGTCTGTATGGTGTCCCTATGTGGTGTTACCTGTATGGTGTCCCTATGTGGTGTTACCTGTATGGTGTCCCTATGTGGTGTTACCTGTATGGTGTCCCTATGTGGTGTTATGTGTATATTGTCCCTATGTGGTGTTATGTGTACGGTGTCCGTATGTGGTGTTACCTGTATGGTGTCCCTATGTGGTGTTATGTGTATGGTGTCCCTATGTGGTGTTACCTGTATGGTGTCCCTATGTGGTGTTACCTGTATGGTGTCCCTATGTGGTGTTACCTGTATGGTGTCCCTATGTGGTGTTACCTGTATGGTGTCCCTATGTGGTGTTATGTGTATAGTGTCCCTATGTGGTGTTATGTGTACGGTGTCCGTATGTGGTGTTACCTGTACGGTGTCCCTATGTGGTGTTACCTGTATGGTGTCCCTATGTGGTGTTACCTGTATGGTGTCCCTATGTGGTGCTATGTGTATGGTGTCCCAATGTGGTGACGTCTGTATGGTGTCCCTATGTGGTGTTACCTGTATGGTGTCTCTATGTGGTGTTACCTGTATGGTGTCCCTATGTGGTGTTACCTGTACGGTGTCCCTATGTGGTGTTACCTGTATGGTGTCCCTATGTGGTGGTGTGTGTACGGTGTCCCTATGTGGTGTTACCTGTATGGTGTCCCTATGTGGTGTTACCTGTACGGTGTCCCTATGTGGTGTTACCTGTATGGTGTCCCTATGTGGTGGTGTGTGTACGGTGTCCCTATGTGGTGTTACCTGTACGGTGTCCCTATGTGGTGTTACCTGTATGGTGTCCCTATGTGGTGTTACCTGTATGGTGTCCCTATGTGGTGCTATGTGTATGGTGTCCCAATGTGGTGACGTCTGTATGGTGTCCCTATGTGGTGTTACCTGTATGGTGTCCCTATGTGGTGTTACCTGTATGGTGTCCCTATGTGGTGTTACCTGTATGGTGTCCCTATGTGGTGTTACCTGTACGGTGTCCCTATGTGGTCTTACCTGTATGGTGTCCCTATGTGGTGGTGTGTGTACGGTGTCCCTATGTGGTGTTACCTGTATGGTGTCCCTATGTGGTGTTACCTGTACGGTGTCCCTATGTGGTGTTACCTGTATGGTGTCCCTATGTGGTGGTGTGTGTACGGTGTCCCTATGTGGTGTTACCTGCATGGTGTCCCTATGTGGTGTTACCTGTACGGTGTCCCTATGTGGTGTTACCTGTATGGTGTCCCTATGTGGTGTTATGTGTACGGTGTCCCTATGTGGTGTTACCTGTAGGGTGTCCCTATGTGGTGTTACCTGTATGGTGTCCCTATGTGGTGTTACCTGTATGGTGTCCCTATGTGGTGTTATGTGTATGGTGTCCCTATGTGGTGTTACCTGTATGGTGTCCCTATGTGGTGTTATGTGTACGGTGTCCCTATGTGGTGTTACCTGTATGGTGTCCCTATGTGGTGTTACCTGTATGGTGTCCCTATGTGGTGTTACCTGTATGGTGTCCCTATGTGGTGCTATGTGTATGGTGTCCCAATGTGGTGACGTCTGTATGGTGTCCCTATGTGGTGTTACCTGTATGGTGTCCCTATGTGGTGTTACCTGTATGGTGTCCCTATGTGGTGTTACCTGTACGGTGTCTCTATGTGGTGTTACCTGTATGGTGTCCCTATGTGGTGTTACCTGTATGGTGTCCCTATGTGGTGTTACCTGTATGGTGTCCCTATGTGGTGTTACCTGTACGGTGTCCCTATGTGGTGTTACCTGTATGGTGTCCCTATGTGGTGTTACCTGTATGGTGTCCTTATGTGGTGACGTCTGTACGGTGTCCCTATGTGGTGACGTCTGTACGGTGTCCCTATGTGGTGTTACCTGTATGGTGTCCCTATGTGGTGTTACCTTTACGGTGTCCCTATGTGGTGTTACCTGTATGGTGTCCCTATGTGGTGTTACCTGTACGGTGTCCCTATGTGGTGTTACCTGTACGGTGTCCGTATGTGGTGTTACCTGTATAGTGTCCCTATGTGGTGTTACCTGTATGGTGTCCCTATGTGGTGTTATGTGTATGGTGTCCCTATGTGGTGTTACCTGTATAGTGTCCCTATGTGGTGTTACCTATATGGTGTCCCTATGTGGTGTTACCTGTACGGTTTCTCTATGTGGTGTTATGTGTATGGTGTTCCTATGTGGTGTTACCTGTATGGTGTCCCTATGTGGTGTTACCTGTATGGTGTCTCTACGTGGTGTTATGTGTACGGTGTCTCTATGTGGTGTTATGTGTACGGTGTCCCTATGTGGTGTTACCTGTATGGTGTCCCTATGTGGTGACGTCTGTATGGTGTCCCAATGTGGTGTTACCTGTATGGTGTCCCTATGTGGTGTTACCTGTATGGTGTCCCTATGTGGTGTTACCTGTATGGTGTCCCTATGTGGTGTTACCTGTATGGTGTCCCTATGTGGTGCTATGTGTATGGTGTCCCAATGTGGTGACGTCTGTACGGTGTCCCTATGTGGTGTTACCTGTATGGTGTTCCTATGTGGTGTTATGTGTATGGTGTCCCTATGTGGTGTTACCTGTATGGTGTCCCTATGTGGTGTTACCTGTATGGTGTCCCTATGTGGTGGTGTCTGTATGGTGTCCCTATGTGGTGTTATGTGTACGGTGTCCCTATGTGGTGTTACCTGTACGGTGTCCCTATGTGGTGTTACCTGTACGGTGTCCCTATGTGGTGTTACCTGTACGGTGTCCCTATGTGGTGTTACCTGTACGGTGTCCCTATGTGGTGTTACCTGTATGGTGTCCCTATGTGGTGTTACCTGTATGGTGTCCCTATGTGGTGTTACCTGTACGGTGTCCCTATGTGGTGGTGTCTGTATGGTGTCCCTATGTGGTGTTACCTGTATGGTGTCCCTATGTGGTGTTACCTGTACGGTGTCCCTATGTGGTGTTACCTGTACGGTGTCCCTATGTGGTGTTACCTGTATGGTGTCCCTATGTGGTGTTACCTGTATGGTGTCCCTATGTGGTGTTACCTGTATGGTGTCCCTATGTGGTGTTACCTGTACGGTGTCTCTATGTGGTGTTACCTGTATGGTGTCCCTATGTGGTGTTACCTGTATGGTGTCCCTATGTGGTGTTACCTGTATGGTGTCCCTATGTGGTGTTACCTGTATGGTGTCCCTATGTGGTGTTACCTGTATGGTGTCCCTATGTGGTGTTACCTGTATAGTGTCCCTATGTGGTGTTACCTGTATGGTGTCCCTATGTGGTGTTACCTGTACGGTGTCCCTATGTGGTGTTACCTGTATGGTGTCCCTATGTGGTGTTACCTGTACGGTGTCCCTATGTGGTGTTACCTGTATGGTGTCCCTATGTGGTGTTACCTGTATGGTGTCCCTATGTGGTGTTACCTGTACGGTGTCTCTATGTGGTGTTATGTGTACGGTGTCCCTATGTGGTGTTACCTGTACGGTGTCCCTATGTGGTGTTACCTGTATGGTGTCCCTATGTGGTGTTACCTGTACGGTGTCCCTATGTGGTGTTACCTGTACGGTGTCCCTATGTGGTGTTACCTGTATGGTGTCCCTATGTGGTGTTACCTGTATGGTGTCCCTATGTGGTGTTACCTGTATGGTGTCCCTATGTGGTGTTACTTGTACGGTGTCCCTATGTGGTGTTACCTGTATGGTGTCCCTATGTGGTGTTACCTGTATGGTGTCCCTATGTGGTGTTACTTGTACGGTGTCCCTATGTGGTGTTACCTGTACGGTGTCCCTATGTGGTGTTACCTGTACGGTGTCCCTATGTGGTGTTACCTGTATGGTGTCCCTATGTGGTGTTACCTGTACGGTGTCCCTATGTGGTGTTACCTGTACGGTGTCCCTATGTGGTGTTACCTGTATGGTGTCCCTATGTGGTGTTACCTGTATGGTGTCCCTATGTGGTGTTACCTGTATGGTGTCCCTATGTGGTGTTACTTGTACGGTGTCCCTATGTGGTGTTACCTGTATGGTGTCCCTATGTGGTGTTACCTGTATGGTGTCCCTATGTGGTGTTACTTGTACGGTGTCCCTATGTGGTGTTACCTGTATGGTGTCCCTATGTGGTGTTACCTGTATGGTGTCCCTATGTGGTGTTACTTGTACGGTGTCCCTATGTGGTGTTACCTGTATGGTGTCCCTATGTGGTGTTACCTGTATGGTGTCCCTATGTGGTGTTACCTGTATGGTGTCCCTATGTGGTGTTACCTGTATGGTGTCCCTATGTGGTGTTACCTGTATGGTGTCCCTATGTGGTGTTACCTGTATGGTGTCCCTATGTGGTGTTACCTGTATGGTGTCCCTATGTGGTGTTACCTGTACGGTGTCCCTATGTGGTGGCGTCTGCATGGGGTTGTACCCAGAACACCAGAGGGTTAGAAAGAGGTAACCCCTATGTATTTGTCCTTGAAGGCTGGAGGTCGGAGATGGATTGTGGGCCCGGGGGCCGTGCAGGGTGAAGTGCAGGTGAATAAGTGATACTTTTGCTCCGGCTGAGTGAATTCCCAGAATGTGTCTTTATTACACTGTGACCATGAACAAAAGTTATCCTGTAACTCAGGAACCTGCTGAGGAACCAGTTCCCTGCCTCACGTGCCCACGGCTCCCCCTGCTGGAGGCTGCGGCTGTCCTGCGTCCCCGATAACACAGATACCGGATTAGCACTTATTAGTTATATATTTCGTTTTCATTCATTTCTCTCCTGAGGTTTGGTCCCTGGCTCATCCTTAAAGGGACAGATGGTGAGGTGACCTTCCCAGCTGTGAAGGTCGCTCCTGTCTGTGATAGGGTTAATTTTATGATTCTAATGTCTGGGAAATTCCTTTACCTTGAGACTTCTGATACATGGAGACAATAAGGAATTTTCTAATGATGAACTATTTCACCCAGAGATTTCTTATCAAGCTTTCAAGGACATTCTCTGAACAAACTGGACTGTTTGTTACATTTGGGCCCTGGGAATCTTCCTTTATTATCAGTGCAAAGAATGTCTTGTTCTATCCTTCTCACACGTTATACCACCCTGACTGCGCCGTACAGGAAGCTACTGACCATCTATGAATTTGGCCTATCAGAGTGTGACATGTATGTGTCTTGTGACTTGGAACCCCGCCTGTATGGATTTCTACATACTTTATATGAATACACTATGCATGAGTAGTACCGCCCCATCAATAAAGGGGGCGCTTCCCAAACTTACATTACTGATACGTACATCAGATGTCTGTGTCCGTGATTTTAAGGCTTAAGCAGAACTGCAGCTGCTATATAGATATATTTAAAACCATCCTCTACCTGGGTATTTGACTTTTCTCCATAGAGACGGGTCAACATCTAAATTTAAACCTTATCACCTGAGTATATAGAGAGCTGTTTTATAGGTGTGTTGTAAAGTATAGGGCCCTGTAATCATTCAGGAAGGTGTAAAGTCTATGGCAGAAGTTATTATGGCTTCTTCTTATCACCGCAGCTTCACAGATACCTGAGTAAGGGCTTCCATGTCTTACAGAAATGAGACAGAGGACCCCTATAGATCCAGCCAGAGGTGCCGCACGATAACAATGCTCTTATAGTCCATTCAGAGTTATCATGTGTGTTACCTAAATAACAGAACAAGAGGAAGCATAAACTGCTCAGCAACATGATATAGAGGATCAAGCGAGAGCAGCAAGAGAAGGCACTGCAACGTAGACAGCATTAGATGAATGTAACCCAATGTACTCATAAGAAGACCGAGACAACCCTCGCTGTAAGCAGGAGAAGGCCGAGACAACCCTCGCTGTAAGCAGGAGAAGACCGAGACAACCCTCGCTGTAAGCAGAAGAAAGAGACAACCCTCACTGTAAGCAGGAGAAGACCGAGACAACCCTCGCTGTAAGCAGGAGAAGACCGAGACAACCCTCGCTGTAAGCAGAAGAAAGAGACAACCCTCACTGTAAGCAGGAGAAGACCGAGACAACCCTCGCTGTAAGCAGGAGAAGACCGAGACAACCCTCGCTGTAAGCAGAAGAAAGAGACAACCCTCGCTGTAAGCAGGAGAAGACCGAGACAACTCTCGCTGTAAGCAGGAGAAGACCGAGACAACCCTCGCTGTAAGCAGAAGAAAGAGACAACCCTCGCTGTAAGCAGGAGAAGAAAGAGACAACCCTCGCTGTAAGCAGGAGAAGACCGAGACAACCCTCGCTGTAAGCAGAAGAAAGAGATAACCCTCGCTGTAAGCAGGAGAAGACCGAGACAACCCTCGCTGTAAGCAGAAGAAAGAGACAACCCTCGCTGTAAGCAGGAGAAGACCGAGACAACTCTCGCTGTAAGCAGGAGAAGACCGAGACAACCCTCGCTGTAAGCAGGAGAAGACCGAGACAACCCTCGCTGTAAGCAGGAGAAGACTGAGACAACCCTCGCTGTAAGCAGGAGAAGACCGAGACAACCCTCGCTGTAAGCAGGAGAAAACCGAGACAACTCTCGCTGTAAGCAGAAGAAAGAGACAACCCTCGCTGTAAGCAGAAGAAGACTGAGACAACCCTCGCTGTAAGCAGAAGAAAGAGACAACCCTCGCTGTAAGCAGGAGAAGAAAGAGACAACCCTCGCTGTAAGCAGGAGAAGAAAGAGACAACCCTCGCTGTAAGCAGGAGAAGACCGAGACAACCCTCGCTGTAAGCAGGAGAAGACCGAGACAACCCTCGCTGTAAGCAGGAGAAGACCGAGACAACCCTCGCTGAGAGCAGGAGAAGACCGAGACAACCCTCGCTGTAAGCAGAAGAAGGCCGAGACAACCCTCGCTGATAGCAGGAGAAGACCGAGACAACCCTCGCTGTAAGCAGAAGAAGGCCGAGACAACCCTCGCTGTAAGCAGAAGACCGAGACAACCCTCGCTGATAGCAGAAGAAGACCGAGACAACCCTCGCTGTAAGCAGGAGAAGACCGAGACACCCCTCGCTGTAAGCAGAAGAAGACCGAGACAACCCTCGCTGTAAGCAGGAGAAGACCGAGACACCCCTCGCTGTAAGCAGGAGAAGACCGAGACAACCCTCGCTGTAAGCAGGAGAAGACCGAGACAACCCTCGCTGTAAGCAGGAGAAGACCGAGACAACCCTCGCTGTAAGCAGGAGAAGACCGAGACAACCCTCGCTGTAAGCAGGAGAAGACCGAGACAACCCTCGCTGTAAGCAGAAGAAAGAGACAACCCTCACTGTAAGCAGGAGAAGACCGAGACAACCCTCGCTGTAAGCAGGAGAAGACCGAGACAACCCTCGCTGTAAGCAGAAGAAAGAGACAACCCTCGCTGTAAGCAGGAGAAGACCGAGACAACCCTCGCTGTAAGCAGGAGAAGACCGAGACAACCCTCGCTGTAAGCAGAAGAAAGAGACAACCCTCGCTGTAAGCAGGAGAAGACCGAGACAACTCTCGCTGTAAGCAGGAGAAGACCGAGACAACCCTCGCTGTAAGCAGGAGAAGACCGAGACAACCCTCGCTGTAAGCAGGAGAAGACTGAGACAACCCTCGCTGTAAGCAGGAGAAGACCGAGACAACCCTCGCTGTAAGCAGGAGAAAACCGAGACAACCCTCGCTGTAAGCAGAAGAAAGAGACAACCCTCGCTGTAAGCAGGAGAAGACTGAGACAACCCTCGCTGTAAGCAGAAGAAAGAGACAACCCTCGCTGTAAGCAGGAGAAGAAAGAGACAACCCTCGCTGTAAGCAGGAGAAGAAAGAGACAACCCTCGCTGTAAGCAGAAGAAAGAGACAACCCTCGCTGTAAGCAGGAGAAGAAAGAGACAACTCTCGCTGTAAGCAGGAGAAGACCGAGACAACCCTCGCTGTAAGCAGGAGAAGACCGAGACAACCCTCGCTGTAAGCAGGAGAAGACCGAGACAACCCTCGCTGTAAGCAGGAGAAGACCGAGACAACCCTCGCTGTAAGCAGGAGAAGACCGAGACAACCCTCGCTGATAGCAGGAGAAGACCGAGACAACCCTCGCTGTAAGCAGAAGAAAGAGACAACCCTCGCTGTAAGCAGGAGAAGACCGAGACAACCCTCGCTGTAAGCAGAAGAAGGCCGAGACAACCCTCGCTGTAAGCAGAAGACCGAGACAACCCTCGCTGATAGCAGAAGAAGACCGAGACAACCCTCGCTGTAAGCAGGAGAAGACCGAGACACCCCTCGCTGTAAGCAGAAGACCGAGACAACTCTCGCTGTAAGCAGGAGAAGAACGAGACAACCCTCGCTGTAAGCAGGAGAAGACTGAGACAACCCTCGCTGTAAGCAGTAGAAGACCGAGACAACCCTCGCTGTAAGCAGAAGAAGGCCGAGACAACCCTCGCTGATAGCAGAAGAAGGCCAAGACAACCCTCGCTGTAAGCAGGAGACTGAGACAACCCTCGCTGTAAGCAGAAGACCGAGACAACCCTCGCTGTAAGCAGAAGACCGAGACAACCCTCGCTGTAAGCAGAAGACCGAGACAACCCTCGCTGTAAGCAGAAGAAGGCCGAGACAACCCTCGCTGTAAGCAGAAGAAAGAGACAACCCTCGCTGTAAGCAGGAGAAGACCGAGACAACCCTCGCTGTAAGCAGGAGAAGACCGAGACAACCCTCGCTGTAAGCAGGAGAAGACCGAGACAACCCTCGCTGTAAGCAGAAGAAGGCCGAGACAACCCTCGCTGATAGCAGAAGACTGAGACAACCCTCGCTGTAAGCAGAAGACCAAGACAACCCTCGCTGTAAGCAGAAGACCGAGACAACCCTCGCTGTAAGCAGAAGAAGGCCGAGACAACCCTCGCTGTAAGCAGAAGAAAGAGACAACCCTCGCTGTAAGCAGGAGAAGACCGAGACAACCCTCGCTGTAAGCAGGAGAAGACCGAGACAACCCTCGCTGTAAGCAGGAGAAGACCGAGACAACCCTCGCTGTAAGCAGAAGAAGGCCGAGACAACCCTCGCTGATAGCAGAAGAAGGCCGAGACAACCCTCGCTGATAGCAGAAGAAGGCCGAGACAACCCTCGCTGTAAGCAGAAGACCGAGACAACCCTCTCTGTAAGCAGAAGAAAGAGACAACCCTCGCTGTAAGCAGGAGAAGACCGAGACAACTCTCGCTGTAAGCAGGAGAAGACTGAGACAACCCTTGCTGTAAGCAGAAGACCGAGAAAACCCTCGCTGTAAGCAGAAGACCGAGACAACCCTCGCTGTAAGCAGAAGACAGACACAACCCTCACTGTAAGCAGAAGACAGAGACAACCCAAGCTGTAAGCAGAAGACCGAGTCAACCCTCGCTGATAGCAGAAGAAGACCGAGACAACCCTCGCTGTAAGCAGAAGACTGAGACAACCCTCGCTGTAAGCAGAAGACCAAGACAACCCTCACTGTAAGCAGAAGAAGGCCGAGACAACCCTCGCTGTAAGCAGAAGACCGAGACAACCCTCGCTGTAAGCAGAAGACCGAGACAACCCTCGCTGTAAGCAGAAGAAAGAGACAACCCTCGCTGTAAGCAGGAGAAGACCGAGACAACCCTCGCTGTAAGCAGAAGAAGGCCGAGACAACCCTCGCTGTAAGCAGAAGGCCGAGACAACCCTCGCTGTAAGCAGAAGAAGGCCGAGACAACCCTCGCTGTAAGCAGAAGACCGAGACAACCCTCGCTGTAAGCAGAAGACCGAGACAACCCTCGCTGTAAGCAGAAGAAGGCCGAGACAACCCTCGCTGTAAGCAGAAGACCGAGACAACCCTCGCTGATAGCAGAAGAAGACCGAGACAACCCTCGCTGTAAGCAGAAGAAGACCGAGACAACCCTCGCTGTAAGCAGAAGACCGAGACAACCCTCGCTGTAAGCAGGAGAAGACCGAGACAACCCTCGCTGTAAGCAGAAGACTGAGACAACCCTCGCTGTAAGCAGAAGACCGAGACAACCCTCGCTGTAAGCAGGAGAAGACCGAGACAACCCTCGCTGTAAGCAGAAGACTGAGACAACCCTCGCTGTAAGCAGAAGACCGAGACAACCCTAGTTATAAGAAGGAGAAGGCTGAGAAAACCTTCACTATAAGCAGGAGAAGACTTAGGACCCTATTACAGTACATGGAGTGATAATCAGCCGATTAGCCTGATTATTGCTCCATGTAATAGAGACAACAATTATCAGCTGATCATTGATTTAAGGCCCTATTCCACCAACAGATCTGACGATAGATTAATCTGCCAAAGATTTGAAGCCAAACCCAGGAACAGACTATAATCAGAGAACAGGTCATAAAGGAAAGACTGAGATTTCTCCTCTTTTCAAATTCATTCCTGGGTTTGGCTTCAAATCTTTGGCAGATTAATCTGTCGTCAGATCTGTTGGTGGAATAGGGCCTTAAATCAATGATCAGCTGATAATTGTTGTCTCTATTACATGGAGCAATAATCAGGCGAATCGGCTGATTATCACTCCATGTACTGTAATAGGGTCCTAAGTCTTCTTCTGCTTATCAGGATTTAATATCATTGGGCAATGCGCGGCCGATGATTGATGATTCCCCAAACACCTGACACCTTACCTCTCCTCACTCCCGATCTTCTTTCCTGTGGTCCCCAGCTTCCCGGTGCCTGGCAGTGGTCCTGGCCTGTGATTGGCCTGTCAGCTGACACTCAAATGCTGCTGCTGCCGGGAAGCTGCGGAGCACAGGAGAGAAGTCGGGGAGTGAGGAGAGGTAAGGTGTCAGGTGTTTGGGCAAGGGCTGCATGGACATCGCTAACAATGTCCTTGCATCCCTTACTGCCCAATTATCGGGCCGTCTAATCGGTCCAGTAAACGAATGCCTATGTAGCAAATTGGCTAGAAAATGATCGGGTTGTAATCGGCTTGTGTAATATTACCCTTAGACAACACTCTATATAAGCATGAGAAGAAGACTTAGACAGCAGAATACTGAGACAACTCTCAATATAAGCCACAGAATACTGAGACCGCTTCTAAATATAAGCAGAACACTGCGAAAACTTTCAATATAAGCAGGAGAAGGCCGAGACAACTCTCAATATAAGCAGGAGAAGGCCGAGACAACTCTCGATATAAGCAGGAGAAGGCCAAGACAACTCTCGATATAAGCAGGAGAAGGCCAAGACAACTCTCGATATAAGCAGGAGAAGGCCGAGACAACTCTCGATATAAGCAGGAGAAGGCCGAGACAACTCTCGATATAAGCAGGAGAAGGCCGAGACAACTCTCGATATAAGCAGGAGAAGGCAGAGACAACTCTCGATATAAGCAGGAGAAGGCCGAGACAACTCTCCATATAAGCAGGAGAAGGCCGAGACAACTCTCGATATAAGCAGGAGAAGGCCGAGACAACTCTCGATATAAGCAGGAGAAGGCAGAGACAACTCTCGATATAAGCAGGAGAAGGCCGAGACAACTCTCCATATAAGCAGGAGAAGGCCGAGACAACTCTCGATATAAGCAGGAGAAGGCCGAGACAACTCTCCATATAAGCAGGAGAAGGCCGAGACAACTCTCGATATAAGCAGGAGAAGGCAGAGACAACTCTCGATATAAGCAGGAGAAGGAAGAGACAACTCTCGATATAAGCAGGAGAAGGCCGAGACAACTCTCGATATAAGCAGGAGAAGGCCGAGACAACTCTCGATATAAGCAGGAGAAGGCCGAGACAACTCTCCATATAAGCAGGAGAAGGCCGAGACAACTCTCCATATAAGCAGGAGAAGGCCGAGACAACTCTCAATATAAGCAGGAGAAGGCCGAGACAACTCTCGATATAAGCAGGAGAAGGCCGAGACAACTCTCGATATAAGCAGGAGAAGGCCGAGACAACTCTCGATATAAGCAGGAGAAGGCCGAGACAACTCTCAATATAAGCAGGAGAAGGCCAAGACAACTCTCGATATAAGCAGGAGAAGGCCGAGACAACTCTCAATATAAGCAGGAGAAGGCCGAGACAACTTTCGATATAAGCAGGAGAAGGCCGAGACAACTCTCGATATAAGCAGGAGAAGGCCGAGACAACTCTCGATATAAGCAGGAGAAGGCCCGAGACAACTCTCGATATAAGCAGGAGAAGGCAGAGACAACTCTCGATATAAGCAGGAGAAGGCAGAGACAACTCTCAATATAAGCAGGAGAAGGCCGAGACAACTCTCGATATAAGCAGGAGAAGGCAGAGACAACTCTCGATATAAGCAGGAGAAGGCCAAGACAACTCTCGATATAAGCAGGAGAAGGCAGAGACAACTCTCGATATAAGCAGGAGAAGGCCGAGACAACTCTCAATATAAGCAGGAGAAGGCCGAGACAACTCTCGATATAAGCAGGAGAAGGCAGAGACAACTCTCGATATAAGCAGGAGAAGGCAGAGACAACTCTCGATATAAGCAGGAGAAGGCCAAGACAACTCTCGATATAAGCAGGAGAAGGCCGAGACAACTCTCGATATAAGCAGGAGAAGGCCGAGACAACTCTCGATCTAAGCAGGAGAAGGCCGAGACAACTCTCGATATAAGCAGGAGAAGGCCGAGACAACTCTCGATATAAGCAGGAGAAGGAAGAGACAACTCTCGATATAAGCAGGAGAAGGCCGAGACAACTCTCGATATAAGCAGGAGAAGGCCGAGACAACTCTCGATATAAGCAGGAGAAGGCCGAGACAACTCTCGATATAAGCAGGAGAAGGCCGAGACAACTCTCGATATAAGCAGAAGAAGGCCGAGACAACTCTCGATATAAGCAGGAGAAGGCAGAGACAACTCTCGATATAAGCAGGAGAAGGCCGAGACAACTCTCGATATAAGCAGGAGAAGGCCGAGACAACTCTCGATATAAGCAGGAGAAGGCAGAGACAACTCTCGATATAAGCAGGAGAAGGCCGAGACAACTCTCGATATAAGCAGGAGAAGGCAGAGACAACTCTCGATATAAGCAGGAGAAGGCCGAGACAACTCTCGATATAAGCAGGAGAAGGCAGAGACAACTCTCGATATAAGCAGGAGAAGGCCGAGACAACTCTCGATATAAGCAGGAGAAGGCCGAGACAACTCTCGATATAAGCAGGAGAAGGCAGAGACAACTCTCGATATAAGCAGGAGAAGGCAGAGACAACTCTCGATATAAGCAGGAGAAGGCCGAGACAACTCTCGATATAAGCAGGAGAAGGCCGAGACAACTCTCGATATAATCAGGAGAAGGCCGAGACAACTCTCGATATAAGCAGGAGAAGGCCGAGACAACTCTCGATATAAGCAGGAGAAGGCAGAGACAACTCTCGATATAAGCAGGAGAAGGAAGAGACAACTCTCGATATAAGCAGGAGAAGGCCGAGACAACTCTCGATATAAGCAGGAGAAGGCCGAGACAACTCTCGATATAAGCAGGAGAAGGCCGAGACAACTCTCGATATAAGCAGGAGAAGGCCGAGACAACTCTCGATATAAGCAGGAGAAGGCCGAGACAACTCTCGATATAAGCAGGAGAAGGCCGAGACAACTCTCGATATAAGCAGGAGAAGGCCGAGACAACTCTCGATATAAGCAGGAGAAGGCCGAGACAACTCTCGATATAAGCAGGAGAAGGCCGAGACAACTCTCGATATAAGCAGGAGAAGGCCGAGACAACTCTCGATATAAGCAGGAGAAGGCCGAGACAACTCTCGATATAACCAGGAGAAGGCCGAGACAACTCTCGATATAAGCAGAAGGCCGAGACAACTCTCGATATAACCAGGAGAAGGCCGAGACAACTCTCGATATAAGCAGGAGAAGGCCGAGACAACTCTCGATATAAGCAGGAGAAGGAAGAGACAACTCTCGATATAAGCAGGAGAAGGCCGAGACAGCCCTTAAAATAGGCAGAAGAAGAAGACTGGGACAACCCTCAGTATAAGCAGTTGACTGATATTGGGGCTGAGGCAGCTTAATGTAGCCAGGAGAATGCTAAGACAAACCAGTGTAGGAAGAAGACTGGGACAGCTCCATGTAGCTGAAAGAAGACTGGTCCGAACCAGTAGCATGGAGAAGACAATGGCAAGAAATCAAGGCAACCCATTATATCCTGAAATTGAGGCAACTAATGCTGGGTTTACACGCAGCGATTATCGGGCGAATTTTCGCGATAACGATCGAATTCGAACTATAATCGTACGTGTAAACGCGGCGAACGATCGAAAAATCGTTCATTTTGATCTTTTAACAGGTTCTTAAATCGTCGTTCGCAAAAAATTCGCTGATCGTTCCGTGTAAACAGTCGCTCACTGATTTTCCCTATGTGTGAGATAGGCTTATGCGATCCCAAAACGATTGCAAAACGAATTTTCTGTATGATATATCGTACAGTCTAAACACTGATCGTTATAAAAAAAAATTGTTACTTCAAAATCGTTAATCGTACGATCGGGCGAATTATCGCTCCGTGTAAACCCAGCATTAGGGTCCATTTACACAGAAAGATTAGCTGACATGACAGATTATCTGCCAAAGATTTGAAGCCAAAAACAGACTATAAACAGAGATCAGGTCATAAAGGAAAGCCCGAAATTTTCAAATCCATTCCTGGCTTTGGCTTCAAATCTTTGGCAGATAATCTGTCAGCTAATCTTTCTGTGTAAATGGACCCTAATGCTGGGTTTACATGGAGCGATAATTCGCCCGATCGTACGATTAACTATTTTGAAGTAACGATTTTTTTTTTATAACGATCAGCGTTTAGACTGTACGATATATCGTACAGAAAATTCGTTTTGCGATCGCTTAAGCCTATCTCACACATAGGGAAAATCTGTTTACACGGAACGATCGGCGAATTTTTTGCGAACGACGAACGACGATTTAAGAACCTGTTAATAGATCAAAATGAACGATTTTTCGATTGTTCGCCGCGTACGATTATCGTTCGAATTCGATCGTTATCGCGAAAATTCGCCTGATAATCGCTCCGTGTAAACCCAGCATAAGGAAAGCCAGGGGAAGAATGATGCTGTCCAGTGCAGCTGAGAGAATAATAAGAAACCTAGGGCCCTATTCCACAGGAGCGATAATTAGCGGACGATTCGGACGATTTTCATGTCATCGGCTGATCATTCATTTAGGTTCAGACCTAAAATTGACGTTTGCAACCAGCGCATCGCTACGGTTGAATAGCGGTGCGCGGCCGCGACCAACGATTTCAGCAGAACCATACATTACCTGTCCGGGCCGCAGGTCTTCTTCTCCCGGTCCCGCGCCGCAGCATCGGCTTCGGAGCGGGGCTGTCTGAACTTACAGACTGCTCAGCCAATCACTGGCCCAAAGCGCAGCGGCCAGTGATTGGCTGAGCAGTCTGTCAGTTCAGACAGCCCCGCTCCAAAGCTGATTCTGCGGCGCGGGACCGGGAGAAGAAAACAAGGACTGCAAGGACGTCGGTAACGATGTCCTTGCAACCCTTGTTTCACGATCATCGGGCCGTAGAATAGGCCCAGTAAACGAGCGCTGATCTAGCAGATTGGCGCTCGTTTACATCGTTGCTCGGCCCGTGGAATAGGACCCTTAGGCAACCCGATATAGCTAAAGAAGCACAATGTAGCTAGGACAAGACTGCAGAAGAAGGCTGAGGCTAGGTTCAAACTGCATTTTGTGTTTAACATACACGTCCTTATGCTCGGTATTCACCATGAAAATGGTAAAAATGTATGCCCAAACAGATACCAAAAACGCTACAGTATACAGCAAATGCAAGAAAATGAAAAACAGTGAAGTGTCAAGACAAATGGAAATATTCTGCCTATATCGCACCATAGAAATCAATATACAAGATTTCTATTTAATCAATAAAAACATGCACAAAAGCACAAAGCAAAGACAATATGCAGTGTATACTCAGCCTAATGCTGCGTTTACACGGAACCATAATTCGCCCGATCGTACGATTAACGATGTCGGAGTAACAATTTTTTTTCATAACGATCAGCGTTTAGATGGTACGATATATCATACCGTCGTATGGAAAATTAATTTTGCGATAGCTTAAGCCTATCTCGCACATAGGAAAAATCGGTAAACGACTGTTTACACGGAACGATATGCAATTTTTTTGTGAACAACTATTTTAAAATATGTTGTAAGATCAAAATGAACGATTTCTCGTTCGTCGTTTGATCGTTCGCAGCGTTTACATGTACGATTATCGTTCGAATCTGATCGTTATTGTGCGAATTCGCACGATAATCGTTCCGTGTAAATGCAGCATTAGGAAGCTCAATGTAGCCAGGAGAGGATTAAGGCAGCCCAATGTTACTAGGGGAAGACCAAGGCAATTTAATGTTGCCAGGGGAAGAGCAAGGCTGACCCATGTAGCCAGGAGAAGACCAAGGCAGCTCAATGTCACCCAGGGAAAACCAAAGCAAACCAATATAGCAAGGAGAAGACCAAGGCAGCTTAATGTAGCCAGGAAAAGACCAAGGCAGCCCAAGGTAACCTGAATAAGATCAAGCCAGCCCAACATAGCCAAGGGAAGATCAAGGTAGCCCAATGTAGCCAGAAAAAAGAAACCCGCTGGAGTCATGAGAAGACTAGTGTGGCCCAATGTAGCCAGAAGAAGAACAAGGCAGCTCAATGTAGCAAGAAGGGGAGGCATACAGTTATGCCCAGGGGAAGATTAGGGCAGTCTAATGTACACAGGAGAGCTAAACATTGTGGCCAGGAGAAGATCACTTCAGTCTGTCCTGACCAGGAGAGGACTTGGGTGATTAGAAATAGCAAGGAGTGTTTATGCAATGAGTGGAGTTCATCCATGGGGACCATTCCTCTACAAATTTGGAGTATTGCATCGAGCCCAAGGCAACGATACGTTCATAGATAAAGGTATTATTGATGGAGTCAATAACTTTGTTCAGTTTAGGAGATTCAGGGTTTATACAATGCCTGACCAATACGATTTTTGATATAATCAGGAATTTACAACAAAAGGGTCTAAAACGTTGTGGTAGACATGTAATGAAATCTATTAACCACTGATTCTATGCAAGAACTATTCTAAATCTAAGAGACGTACCACATCTTTGTATGTAAACTTGTTATAGTAAGATTGTACCTCTCTGCTCAATATTCTCAAACTGTTTATACCAAAAATGTCTTCAATAAAAACTATTGAAACTAAAAATAGCAAGGAGTAGACCAATAAGCAAGGGAACATTAAGGCAGCCCAATGTATCCAGGAGAAAAGGGAGGATACCCATCCTGGCCAAGAGAAAACCAACACACGAAAAGATTAAGGCAGTCCCACCTACCCAAGAGAAGACTAGGGCAACCCAATGTAGTGGAGATCTAACCAGGAGAGAAAACTGAGGCAAGCTGATAGAGCTAGGGCAAGTCTGAGGCAACCTGCTATAGCCAGGACAAGACTGAGGCAACCTGCCATAGCCAGGACAAGACTGAGGCAACCTGCCATAGCCAGGACAAGACTGAGGCAACCTGCCATAGCCAGGACAAGACTGAGGCAACCTGCTATAGCCAGGACAAGACTGAGGCAACCTGCCGTAGCCAGGACAAGACTGATGCAACCTGCCATAGCCAGGACAAGACTGAGGCAACCTGCCATAGCCAGGACAAGACTGAGGCAACCTGCTATAGCCAGGACAAGACTGAGGCAACCTGCTGTAGACAGGACAAGACTGAGGCAACCTGCTGTAGACAGGACAAGACTGAGGCAACCTGCTGTAGCCAGGGCAAGTCTGAGGCAACCTGCCGTAGCCAGGGCAAGTCTGAGGCAACCTGCTGTAGCCAGGACTAGACTGATGCAATCTGCCATAGCCAGGACAAGACTGAGGCAACCTGCCGTAGCCAGGGCAAGTCTGAGGCAACCTGCCATAGCCAGGACAAGACTGAGGCAACCTGCCATAGCCAGGACAAGACTGAGGCAACCTGCCATAGCCAGGACAAGACTGAGGCAACCTGCCATAGCCAGGACAAGACTGCGGCAACCTGCCATAGCCAGGACAAAACTGAGGCAACCTGCTATAGCCAGGACAAGACTGAGGCAACCTGCCATAGCCAGGACAAGACTGATGCAACCTGCCATAGCCAGGACAAGACTGAGGCAACCTGCTGTAGCCAGGACAAGACTGAGGCAACCTGCCATAGCCAGGACAAGTCTGAGGCAACCTGCCATAGCCAGGACAAGACTGAGGCAACCTGCCATAGCCAGGACAAGACTGAGGAAACCTGCCGTAGCCAGGACAAGACTGAGGCAACCTGCCATAGCCAGGACAAGACTGAGGCAACCTGCCATAGCCAGGACAAGACTGAGGCAACCTGCCATAGCCAGGACAAGACTGAGGAAACCTGCCGTAGCCAGGACAAGACTGAGGCAACCTGCCATAGCCAGGACAAGACTGAGGCAACCTGCCATAGCCAGGACAAGACCTAGGCAACCTGCCCTACCCAGGACAAGACTGAGGCAACCTGCCATAGCCAGGACAAGACTGAGGCAACCTGCCGTAGCCAGGGCAAGTCTGAGGCAACCTGCTGTAGCCAGGACTAGACTGATGCAATCTGCCATAGCCAGGACAAGACTGAGGCAACCTGCCGTAGCCAGGGCAAGTCTGAGGCAACCTGCCATAGCCAGGACAAGACTGAGGCAACCTGCCATAGCCAGGACAAGACTGAGGCAACCTGCCATAGCCAGGACAAGACTGAGGCAACCTGCCCTAGCCAGGACAAGACTGAGGCAACCTGCCATAGCCAGGACAAGACTGAGGCAACCTGGAAACCTCAAGGTTAGAGGGTCTAAGGGGATGCAACAGTGTTTTTTGTGCAATCTAGTCCAACTTTCGTGTCCACTAACCAATGTATTGTGATTTTATTTGGTGTGACATGTAGTAGGTTGATAATCAGGTTTCTCTGGGATAATTCAGACCTGAGGTCCATCATATTTCCATGCCTGTTTTCTGTTCTGTGCAGGAGAGTCCTGTGTCCTTGAGCTCAGGCTCACACACTGGCCGCTTTCTCTGCTGTTCAGTGGAAAGTTTTAGAAACTGTTTCTCTGTGTGAGAATTGTAGAGTCTGATGCCCCAGAGAACTTCCCGCCCAATCCCTCCTCCAGCATAAGTGTATGCTCCATTAACTTCTACCTGACATTCTCAATGGAATACAGTGTTATTGAGGGCACGTCCCATAACTTCAGAGAAAGTGAGGCTCTGGCCCTGGGTCATACTGGCCTAGTGGACGTGATACCTCTATATATAGTACTGAAGGGACATGTTGGAAACCTTTATATATGTTACAGGAGGAGGAAGGGAAAGGGGGACATGATGGAAACCTTTATATATGTTACAGGAGGAAGAAGGGAAAGGAGGACATGATGGAAACCTTTATATATGTTACAGGAGGAGGAAGGGAAAGGGGGACATGATGGAAACCTTTATATATGTTACAGGAGGAAGAAGGGAAAGGGAGGACATGATGGAAACCTTTATATATGTTACAGGAGGAAGAAGGGAAAGGGGGGACATGATGGAAACCTTTATATATGTTACAGGAGGAAGAAGGGAAAGGGGGGACATGATGGAAACCTTTATATATGTTACAGGAGGAAGAAGGGAAAGGGGGGACATGATGGAAACCTTTATATATGTTACAGGGGGAAGAAGGGAAAGGGGGAACATGATGGAAACCTTTATATATGTTACAGGAGGAGGAAGGGAAAGGAGGGACATGATGGAAACCTTTATATATGTTACAGGAGGAAGAAGGGAAAGGGGGGACATGATGGAAACATTTATATATGTTACAGGAGGAAGAAGGGAAAGGGGGGACATGATGGAAACCTTTATATATGTTACAGGGGGAAGAAGGGAAAGGGGGGACATGATGGAAACCTTTATATATGTTACAGGGGGAAGAAGGGAAAGGGAGGACATGATGGAAACATTTATATATGTTACAGGGGGAAGAAGGGAAAGGGAGGACATGATGGAAACCTTTATATATGTTACAGGAGGAAGAAGGGAAAGGGAGGACATGATGGAAACCTTTATATATGTTACAGGGGGAAGAAGGGAAAGGAGGACATGATGGAAACCTTTATATATGTTACAGGGGGAAGAAGGGAAAGGAGGACATGATGGAAACCTTTATATATGTTACAGGAGGAAGAAGGGAAAGGGGGACATGATGGAAACCTTTATATATGTTACAGGAGGAAGAAGGGAAAGGGAGGGACATGATGGAAACCTTTATATATGTTACAGGAGGAAGAAGGGAAAGGAGGGACATGATGGAAACCTTTATATATGTTACAGGAGGAAGAAGGGAAAGGAGGACACGATGGAAACCTTTATATATGTTACAGGAGGAAGAAGGGAAAGGGAGGACATGATGGAAACCTTTATATATGTTACAGGAGGAAGAAGGGAAAGGGGGAACATGATGGAAACCGTTATATATGTTACAGGAGGGAAGAAGGGAAAGGGAGGACATGATGGAAACCTTTATATATGTTACAGGAGGAAGAAGGGAAAGGGGGAACATGATGGAAACCGTTATATATGTTACAGGAGGAAGAAGGAAAAGGGAGGACATGATGGAAACCTTTATATATGTTACAGGAGGAAGAAGGGAAAGGGGGGACATGATGGAAACATTTATATATGTTACAGGAGGAAGAAGGGAAAGGGGGGACATGATGGAAACCTTTATATATGTTACAGGGGGAAGAAGGGAAAGGGGGGACATGATGGAAACCTTTATATATGTTACAGGGGGAAGAAGGGAAAGGGAGGACATGATGGAAACATTTATATATGTTACAGGGGGAAGAAGGGAAAGGGAGGACATGATGGAAACCTTTATATATGTTACAGGAGGAAGAAGGGAAAGGGAGGACATGATGGAAACCTTTATATATGTTACAGGGGGAAGAAGGGAAAGGAGGACATGATGGAAACCTTTATATATGTTACAGGGGGAAGAAGGGAAAGGAGGACATGATGGAAACCTTTATATATGTTACAGGAGGAAGAAGGGAAAGGGGGACATGATGGAAACATTTATATATGTTACAGGAGGAAGAAGGGAAAGGGGGGACATGATGGAAACATTTATATATGTTACAGGAGGAAGAAGGGAAAGGGGGGACATGATGGAAACCTTTATATATGTTACAGGAGGAAGAAGGGAAAGGGGGACATGATGGAAACCTTTATATATGTTACAGGGGGAAGAATGGAAAGGAGGACATGATGGAAACCTTTATATATGTTACAGGGGGAAGAAGGGAAAGGAGGACATGATGGAAACCTTTATATATGTTACAGGAGGAAGAAGGGAAAGGGAGACATGATGGAAACCTTTATATATGTTACAGGGGGAAGAAGGGAAAGGGAGGACATGATGGAAACCTTTATATATGTTACAGGAGGAAGAAGGGAAAGGGAGGACATGATGGAAACCTTTATATATGTTACAGGGGGAAGAATGGAAAGGAGGACATGATGGAAACCTTTATATATGTTACAGGGGGAAGAAGGGAAAGGAGGGGACATGATGGAAACCTTTATATATGTTACAGGAGGAAGAAGGGAAAGGGAGGACATGATGGAAACCTTTATATATGTTACAGGAGGAAGAAGGGAAAGGGAGGACATGATGGAAACCTTTATATATGTTACAGGGGGAAGAAGGGAAGATGCTGACGATGCCATCACAGGACCTGCAGACTTGTCCTGATGGGATGGGTGGGCCGGGGTCAGTGTCCCCAGGTTCTGCATTGGTCGCGGTGTCCTGACTTTCCTCCTGACTATGCGGGCAGGATGCTCTGCAGTCAGTGATGTCATTGGGGGGGGGGGGGGGGGGTAGATGGGGGATTCCTCTTCTATAATGCAGACCATGATAAATTATTCATCACTGCAGACACCTCCTCCTCCTCCTCTTTGCTGCTGAAGGCCGCAGTATTAATGGCAGACCCCCCGGCTTATTCAGCACTTTACAGCAGGTGGAGAAGCTGCGGGTCTGCACCGCTCCGGGCCCGGCCTCCCCCCCTGGAATGTAGAATCAGACAATACAGCGGGTGCAAAGCAAACACCACCCGGCCATGATGGACGTGATACCTGCAGCTACTACCCCCACCAGGACTACGGTCCCCAGCATCTACTACTACTACCCCCACCAGGACTACAGTCCCCAGCATCTACCACTACTACCCCCACCAGGACTACGGTCCCCAGCATCTACTACTACTACCCCCACCAGGACTACAGTCCCCAGCATCTACCACTACTACCCCCACCAGGACTACAGTCCCCAGCATCTACCACTACTACCCCCACCAGGACTACAGTCCCCAGCATCTACCACTACTACCTCCAACAAGACTACAGTCCCCAGCATCTACCACTACTACCCCCACCAGGACTACAGTCCCCAGCATCTACCACTACTACCCCCACCAGGACTACAGTCCCCAGCATCTACCACTACTACCTCCAACAAGACTACAGTCCCCAGCATCTACCACTACTACCCCCACCAGGACTACAGTCCCCAGCATCTACCACTACTACCTCCAACAAGACTACAGTCCCCAGCATCTACCACTACTACCCCCACCAGGACTACAGTCCCCAGCATCTACCACTACTACCCCCACCAGAACTACAGTCCCCAGCATCTACTACTACCCCCACCAGGACTACAGTCCCCAGCATCTACCACTACTACTACCCCCACCATGACTACAGTCCCTAGCATCTACTACTACCCCCACCAGGACTACAGTCCCCAGCATCTACTACTACTACCCCCACCAGGACTACAGTCCCCAGCATCTACCACTACTACCCCCACCAGGACTACAGTCCCTAGCATCTACCACTACTACCCCCACCAGGACTACAGTCCCCAGCCTCTACTACTACTACCCCCAACAGGACTACAGTCCCCAGCATCTACCACTACTACCCCCACCAGGACTACAGTCCCCAGCATCTACCACTACTACCCCCACCAGGACAACAGTCCCCAGCATCTACCACTACTACCCCCACCAGGACTACAGTCCCCAGCATCTACCACTACTACCCCCAACAGGACTACAGTCCCCAGCATCTACTACTACTACCCCCAACAGGACTACAGTCCCCAGCATATACCACTACTACCCCCACCAGGACTACAGTCCCCAGCATCTATTACTACTACCCCCACCAGAACTACATTCCCTAGCATCTACTACTACCCCCACCAGGACTACAGTCCCCAACATCTACTACTACTACCCCCACCAGAACTACAGTCCCCAGCATCTACTACTACTACCCCCACCAGAAGTACAGTCCTCAGCATCTACTACTACTACCCCCACCAGGACTACAGTCCCCAGCATCTACTACTACTACCCCCACCAGAACTACATTCCCTAGCATCTACTACTACCCCCACCAGGACTACAGTCCCCAACATCTACTACTACTACCCCCACCAGAACTACAGTCCCCAGCATCTACTACTACTACCCCCACCAGAAGTACAGTCCCTAGCATCTACCACTACTACCCCCACCAGGACTACAGTCCCCAGCATGTACTACTACTACCCCCACCAGGACTACAGTCCCCAGCATCTACCACTACTACCCCCACCAGGACTACAGTCCCCAGCATGTACTACTACTACCCCCACCAGGACTACAGTCCCCAGCATATACTACTACTACCCCCACCAGGACTACAGTCCCCAGCATGAACTACTACTACCCCCAACAGGACTACAGTCCCCAGCATCTACCACTACTACCTCCACCAGGACTACAGTCCCCAGCATCTACCACTACTACCCCCACCAGGACTACAGTCCCCAGCATCTACCACTACTACCCCCACCAGGACTACAGTCCCCAGCATCTACTACTACTACCCCCAACAGGACTACAGTCCCCAGCATCTACTACTACTACCCCCACCAGGACTACAGTCCCTAGCATCTACTACTATTCCCACCAGGACTACAGTCCCCAGCATCTACCACTACTACTACCCCCACCAGGACTACAGTCCCCAGCATCTACTACTACTACTACCCCCACCAGGACTACAGTCCCCAGCATCTACTACTACTACCCCCACCAGGACTACAGTCCCTAGCATCTACTACTACCCCTACCAGAACTACATTCCCCAGCATCTACTACTACTACCCCCACCAGGACTACAGTCCCAAGCATCTACCACTACTACCCCCACCAGAACTACAGTCCCTAGCATCTACCACTACTACCCCCACCAGAACTACAGTCCCTAGCATCTACCACTACTACCCCCACCAGGAATTCAGTCCCCAGCATGTACTACTACTACCCCCACCAGAACTACAGTCCCCAGCATGTACTACTACTACCCCCACCAGAACTACAGTCCCTAGCATCTACTACTACTACCCCCACCAGGTCTACAGTCCCCAGCATCTACCACTACTACCCCCACCAGAACTACAGTCCCCAGCATCTACTACTACTACCCCCACCAGAACTACAGTCCCCAGCATCTACTACTACTACCCCCAACAGGACTACAGTCCCCAGCAACTACTACTACTACCCCCACCAGGACTACAGTCCCCAGCATCTACTACTACCCCCACCAGGACTACAGTCCCCAGCATCTACTACTACTATCCCCACCAGGACTACAGTCCCCAGCATCTACCACTACTACCCCCACCAGGACTACAGTCCCCAGCATCTACCACTACTACCCCCACCAGGACTACAGTCCCTAGCATCTACTACTACCCCAACCAGGACTACAGTCCCCAGCATCTACCACTACTACTACCCCCACCAGGACTACAGTCCCTAGCATCGACCACTACTAACCCCAACAAGACTAAAGTCCGCCGCATGTACTATTACTACCCCCACCAGAACTACAGTCCCCAGCATCTACTACTACTACCCCCAACAGGACTACAGTCCCCAGCATCTACTACTACTGACCCCACCAGGACTACAGTCCCAGCATCTACTACTACCCCCACCAGAACTACAGTCCCCAGCATCTACTACTACTACCCTCACCAGAACTACAGTCCCCAGCATCTACTACTACCCCCACCAGGACTACAGTCCCCATCATCTACCACTACTCCCCCCACCAGGACAACAGTCCCCAGCATCTACCACTACTACCCCCACCAGGACTACAGTCCCTAACATCTACTACTACCCCCACCAGGACTACAGTCCCTAGCATCTACCACTACTACCCCCACCAGGACTACAGTCCCCAGCATCTACTACTACTACCCCCACCAGGACTACAGTCCCCAGCATCTACCACTACTATCCCCACCAGGACTATAGTCCCCAGCATCTACTACTACTACCCCCAACAGGACTACAGTCCCCAGCATCTACTACTACTGACCCCACCAGGACTACAGTCCCTAGCATCTACTACTACTACCCCCACCAGGACTACAGTCCCCAGCATCTACCACTACTACCCCCACCAGGACTACAGTCCCCAGCATCTACCACTACTACCCCCAACAAGACTACAGTCCCCAACATCTACCACTACTACCCCCACCAGGACTACAGTCCCCAGCATCTACCACTACTACCCCCACCAGGACTACAGTCCCCAGCATCTACTACTACTACCCCCACCAGGACTACAGTCCCCAGCATCTACCACTACTACCCCCACCAGGACTATAGTCCCCAGCATCTACCACTACTACCCCCACCAGAACTACAGTCCCCAGCATCTACTACTACTACCCCCAACAGGACTATAGTCCCCAGCATCTACCACTACTACCCCCACCAGGACAACAGTCCCCAGCATCTACCACTACTACCCCCACCAGGACTACAGTCCCTAACATCTACTACTACCCCCACCAGGACTACAGTCCCTAGCATCTACCACTACTACCCCCACCAGGACTACAGTCCCCAGCATCTACTACTACTACCCCCACCAGGACTACAGTCCCCAGCATCTACCACTACTATCCCCACCAGGACTACAGTCCCTAGCATCTACTACTACCCCAACCAGGACTACAGTCCCCAGCATCTACCACTACTACTACCCCCACCAGGACTACAGTCCCTAGCATCGACCACTACTAACCCCAACAAGACTAAAGTCCGCCGCATGTACTATTACTACCCCCACCAGAACTACAGTCCCCAGCATCTACTACTACTACCCCCAACAGGACTACAGTCCCCAGCATCTACTACTACTGACCCCACCAGGACTACAGTCCCAGCATCTACTACTACCCCCACCAGAACTACAGTCCCCAGCATCTACTACTACTACCCTCACCAGAACTACAGTCCCCAGCATCTACTACTACCCCCCACCAGGACTACAGTCCCCATCATCTACCACTACTCCCCCCACCAGGACAACAGTCCCCAGCATCTACCACTACTACCCCCACCAGGACTACAGTCCCTAACATCTACTACTACCCCCACCAGGACTACAGTCCCTAGCATCTACCACTACTACCCCCACCAGGACTACAGTCCCCAGCATCTACTACTACTACCCCCACCAGGACTACAGTCCCCAGCATCTACCACTACTATCCCCACCAGGACTATAGTCCCCAGCATCTACTACTACTACCCCCAAAAGGACTACAGTCCCCAGCATCTACTACTACTGACCCCACCAGGACTACAGTCCCTAGCATCTACTACTACTACCCCCACCAGGACTACAGTCCCCAGCATCTACCACTACTACCCCCACCAGGACTACAGTCCCCAGCATCTACCACTACTACCCCCAACAAGACTACAGTCCCCAGCATCTACCACTACTACCCCCACCAGGACTACAGTCCCCAGCATCTACCACTACTACCCCCACCAGGACTACAGTCCCCAGCATCTACTACTACTACCCCCACCAGGACTACAGTCCCCAGCATCTACCACTACTACCCCCACCAGGACTATAGTCCCCAGCATCTACCACTACTACCCCCACCAGAACTACAGTCCCCAGCATCTACTACTACTACCCCCAACAGGACTATAGTCCCCAGCATCTACCACTACTACCCCCACCAGGACAACAGTCCCCAGCATCTACCACTACTACCCCCACCAGGACTACAGTCCCTAACATCTACTACTACCCCCACCAGGACTACAGTCCCTAGCATCTACCACTACTACCCCCACCAGGACTACAGTCCCCAGCATCTACTACTACTACCCCCACCAGGACTACAGTCCCCAGCATCTACCACTACTATCCCCACCAGGACTATAGTCCCCAGCATCTACTACTACTACCCCCAACAGGACTACAGTCCCCAGCATCTACTACTACTGACCCCACCAGGACTACAGTCCCTAGCATCTACTACTACTACCCCCACCAGGACTACAGTCCCCAGCATCTACCACTACTACCCCCACCAGGACTACAGTCCCCAGCATCTACCACTACTACCCCCAACAAGACTACAGTCCCCAACATCTACCACTACTACCCCCACCAGGACTACAGTCCCCAGCATCTACCACTACTACCCCCACCAGGACTACAGTCCCCAGCATCTACTACTACTACCCCCACCAGGACTACAGTCCCCAGCATCTACCACTACTACCCCCACCAGGACTATAGTCCCCAGCATCTACCACTACTACCCCCACCAGAACTACAGTCCCCAGCATCTACTACTACTACCCCCAACAGGACTATAGTCACCAGCATCTACTACTACTACCCCCACCAGGACTACAGTCCCCAGCATCTACCACTACTAACCCCACCAGGACTACAGTCCCCAGCATCTACCACTACTACCCCCACCAGGACTACAGTCCCCAGCATCTACCACTACTACTACCCCCACCATGACTACAGTCCCTAGCATCTACTACTACCCCCACCAGGACTACAGTCCCCAGCATCTACCACTACTACCCCCACCAGGACTACAGTCCCCAGCATCTACCACTACTACCCCCACCAGGACTACAGTCCCTAGCATCTACCACTACTACCCCCACCAGGACTACAGTCCCCAGCCTCTACTACTACTACCCCCAACAGGACTACAGTCCCCAGCATCTACCACTACTACCCCCACCAGGACTACAGTCCCCAGCATCTACCACTACTACCCCCAACAGGACTACAGTCCCCAGCATCTACTACTACTACCCCCAACAGGACTACAGTCCCCAGCATATACCACTACTACCCCCACCAGGACTACAGTCCCCAGCATCTATTACTACTACCCCCACCAGAACTACATTCCCTAGCATCTACTACTACCCCCACCAGGACTACAGTCCCCAACATCTACTACTACTACCCCCACCAGAACTACAGTCCCCAGCATCTACTACTACTACCCCCACCAGAAGTACAGTCCTCAGCATCTACTACTACTACCCCCACCAGGACTACAGTCCCCAGCATCTACTACTACTACCCCCACCAGAACTACATTCCCTAGCATCTACTACTACCCCCACCAGGACTACAGTCCCCAACATCTACTACTACTACCCCCACCAGAACTACAGTCCCCAGCATCTACTACTACTACCCCCACCAGAAGTACAGTCCCCAGCATCTACTACTACTACCCCACCAGAACTACAGTCCCCAGCATCTACTACTACTACCCCCACCAGAAGTACAGTCCCTAGCATCTACCACTACTACCCCCACCAGGACTACAGTCCCCAGCATGTACTACTACTACCCCCACCAGGACTACAGTCCCCAGCATCTACCACTACTACCCCCACCAGGACTACAGTCCCCAGCATGTACTACTACTACCCCCACCAGGACTACAGTCCCCAGCATATACTACTACTACCCCCACCAGGACTACAGTCCCCAGCATGAACTACTACTACCCCCAACAGGACTACAGTCCCCAGCATCTACCACTACTACCTCCACCAGGACTACAGTCCCCAGCATCTACCACTACTACCCCCACCAGGACTACAGTCCCCAGCATCTACCACTACTACCCCCACCAGGACTACAGTCCCCAGCATCTACTACTACTACCCCCAACAGGACTACAGTCCCCAGCATCTACTACTACTACCCCCACCAGGACTACAGTCCCTAGCATCTACTACTATTCCCACCAGGACTACAGTCCCCAGCATCTACCACTACTACTACCCCCACCAGGACTACAGTCCCCAGCATCTACTACTACTACTACCCCCACCAGGACTACAGTCCCCAGCATCTACTACTACTACTACCCCCACCAGGACTACAGTCCCTAGCATCTACTACTACCCCTACCAGAACTACATTCCCCAGCATCTACTACTACTACCCCCACCAGGACTACAGTCCCAAGCATCTACCACTACTACCCCCACCAGAACTACAGTCCCTAGCATCTACCACTACTACCCCCACCAGGACTTCAGTCCCCAGCATGTACTACTACTACCCCCACCAGAACTACAGTCCCCAGCATGTACTACTACTACCCCCACCAGAACTACAGTCCCTAGCATCTACTACTACTACCCCCACCAGGTCTACAGTCCCCAGCATCTACCACTACTACCCCCACCAGAACTACAGTCCCCAGCATCTACTACTACTACCCTCACCAGAACTACAGTCCCCAGCATCTACTACTACTACCCCCAACAGGACTACAGTCCCCAGCAACTACTACTACTACCCCCACCAGGACTACAGTCCCCAGCATCTACTACTACCCCCACCAGGACTACAGTCCCCAGCATCTACTACTACTATCCCCACCAGAACTACAGTCCCCAGCATCTACCACTACTACCCCCACCAGGACTACAGTCCCCAGCATCTACCACTACTACCCCCACCAGGACTACAGTCCCTAGCATCTACTACTACCCCAACCAGGACTACAGTCCCCAGCATCTACCACTACTACTACCCCCACCAGGACTACAGTCCCTAGCATCGACCACTACTAACCCCAACAAGACTAAAGTCCGCCGCATGTACTACTACTACCCCTACCAGGACTACAGTCCCCAGCATGTACTATTACTACCCCCACCAGAACTACAGTCCCCAGCATCTACTACTACTACCCCCAACAGGACTACAGTCCCCAGCATCTACTACTACTGACCCCACCAGGACTACAGTCCCAGCATCTACTACTACCCCCACCAGAACTACAGTCCCCAGCATCTACTACTACTACCCTCACCAGAACTACAGTCCCCAGCATCTACTACTACCCCCACCAGGACTACAGTCCCCATCATCTACCACTACTCCCCCCACCAGGACTATAGTCCCCAGCATCTACCACTACTACCCCCACCAGGACAACAGTCCCCAGCATCTACCACTACTACCCCCACCAGGACTACAGTCCCTAACATCTACTACTACCCCCACCAGGACTACAGTCCCTAGCATCTACCACTACTACCCCCACCAGGACTACAGTCCCCAGCATCTACTACTACTACCCCCACCAGGACTACAGTCCCCAGCATCTACCACTACTATCCCCACCAGGACTATAGTCCCCAGCATCTACTACTACTACTACCCCCAACAGGACTACAGTCCCCAGCATCTACTACTACTGACCCCACCAGGACTACAGTCCCTAGCATCTACTACTACTACCCCCACCAGGACTACAGTCCCCAGCATCTACCACTACTACCCCCACCAGGACTACAGTCCCTAGCATCTACTACTCCCCCCACCAGGACTACAGTCCCCAGCATCTACTACTACTACTACCCCCAACAGGACTACAGTCCCTAGCATCTACTACTACTGACCCCACCAGGACTACAAACCCTAGCATCTACTACTACTACCCCCACCAGAACTACAGTCCCCAGCATCTACTACTACTACCCCCACCAGAACTACAGTCCCCAGCATCTACTACTACTACCCCCACCAGAACTACAGTCCCTAGCATCTACTACTACCCCCACCAGGACTACAGTCCCCAGCATCTACCACTACTATCCCCACCAGGACTATAGTCCCCAGCATCTACTACTACTACCCCCACCAGGACTACAGTCCCCAGCATCTACCACTACTACCCCCACCAGGACTACATTCCCCAGCATCTACTACTACCACCCCCACCAGGACTACAGTCCCAGCATCTACCACTACTACCCCCACCAGGACTACAGTCCCTAGCATCTACTACTACTACTACCCCCACCAGGACTACAGTCCCCAGCATCTACCACTACTACCCCCACCAGGACTACAGTCCCCAGCATCTACCACTACTACCCCCACCAGGACTACAGTCCCCAGCATCTACCACTACTACCCCCAACAGGACTACAGTCCCCAGCATCTACTACTACCCCCACCAGGACTACAGTCCCCAGCATCTACTACTACCACTACTACCCCCACCAAGACTACAGTCCCTAGCATCTACTACTACCCCCACCAGGACTACAGTCCCTAGCATCTACTACTACCCCCACCAGAACTACAGTCCCCAGCATCTACCACTACTACCCCCACCAGGACTACAGTCCCCAGCATCTACTACTACTACTACCCCCACCAGGACTACAGTCCCCAGCATCTACTACTACTGACCCTACCAGGACTACAGTCCCTAGCATCTACTACTACCCCCACCAGGACTACAGTCCCCAGCATCTACCACTACTACTACCCCCACCATGACTACAGTCCCCAGCATCTACTACTTCTACCCCCACCAGGACTACAGTCCCCAGCATCTACTACTACTACCCCCACCAGAACTACAGTCCCCAGCATCTACCACTACTACCCCCACCAGGACTACAGTCCCCAGCATCTACCACTACTACCCCCACCAGGACTACAGTCCCCAGCATCTACTACTACTACCCCCACCAGGGCTACATTCCCCAGCATCTACTGCTACTGACCCCACCAGGACTACAGTCCCCAGCATCTACTACTACTACCCCCACCAGGACTACAGTCCCTAGCATCTACTACTACCCCCACCAGGACTACAGTCCCTAGCATCTACTACTACCCCCACCAGAACTACAGTCCCCAGCATCTACTACTACTACCCCCACCAGGACTACAGTCCCTAGCATCTACTACTACCCCCACCAGGACTACAGTCCCTAGCATCTACTACTACCCCCACCAGAACTACAGTCCCCAGCATCTACTACTACTGACCCCACCAGGACTACAGTCCCCAGCATCTACTACTACTACTACTACCCTCACCAGAACTACAGTCCCCAGCATCTACTACTACTACTACCCCCAACAGGACTACAGTCCCCAGCATCTACTACTACTACCCCCAACAGGACTACAGTCCCTAGCATATACCACTACTACCCCCACCTGGACTACAGTCCCTAGCATCTACTACTACTACCCCCAACAGGACTACAGTCCCCAGCATCTACCACTACTACCCCCACCAGGACTACAGTCCCCAGCATCTACTACTACCCCCACCAAGACTACAGTCCCCATCATCTACCATTACTACCCCCACCAGGACTATAGTCCCCAGCATCTACCACTACAACCCCCACCAGGACTACAGTCCCCAGCATCTACTACTACTACTACCCCCACCAGGACAACAGTCCCCAACATCTACCACTACTACCCCCACCAGGACTACAGTCCCCAGCATCTACTACTACTACCCCCACCATGACTACAGTCCCTCGCATCTACTATTACTACCCCCACCAGGACTACAGTCCCCAGCATCTACTACTACTACCCCCACCAGGACTACAGTCCCTAACATCTACTACTACTACCCCCACCAGGACTACAGTCCCCAGCATCTACCACTACTACCCCCACCAGAACTACAGTCCCTAGCATCTACTTCTACCCCCACCAGGACTACAGTCCCCAGCATCTACCACTACTACCCCCACCAGGACTACAGTCCCCAGCATCTACTACTACTATCCCCACCAGGACTATAGTCCCCAGCATCTACTACTACTGACCCCACCAGGACTACAGTCCCCAGCATCTACCACTACTACCCCCACCAGGACTACAGTCCCTAGCATCTACTACTACTACCCCCACCAGGACTACAGTCCCCAGCATCTACCACTACTACCCCCACCAGGACTACAGTCCCTAGCATCTACTACTACCCCCACCAGGACTACAGTCCCCAGCATCTACTACTACTACTACTACCCCCAACAGGACTACAGTCCTTAGCATCTACTACTACTGACCCCACCAGGACTACAGTCCCTAGCATCTACTACTTCTACCCCCACCAGAACTACAGTCCCCAGCATCTACTACTACTACCCCCACCAGGACTACAGTCCTCAGCATCTACCACTACTACCCCCACCAGGACTACAGTCCCTAGCATCTACTACTACCCCCACCAGGACTACAGTCCCAGCATCTACCACTACTATCCCCACCAGGACTATAGTCCCCAGCATCTACTACTACTACCCCCAACAGGACTACAGTCCCTAGCATCTACTACTACCACCCCCAACAGGACTACAGTCCCCAGCATCTACTACTACCCCCACCAGGACTACAGTCCCTAGCATCTACTACTACCCCCACCAGGACTACAGTCCCCAGCATCTACTACTACTACCCCCACCAGAACTACAGTCCCCAGCATCTACTACTACTACCCCCACCAGGACTACAGTCCCCAGCATATACCACTACTACCCCCACCAGGACTACAGTCCCCAGAATCTACCACTACTACCCCCACCAGGACTACAGTCCCTAGCATCTACTACTACTACCCCCACCAGGACTATAGTTCCCAGCATCTACTACTACTACCCCCACCAGGACTACAGTCCTCAGCATCTACCACTACTACCCCCACCAGAACTACAGTCCCTAGCATCTACTACTACCCCCACCAGGACTACAGTCCCCAGCATCTACTACTACTACTACTACCCCCAACAGGACTACAGTCCCTAGCATCTACTACTACTGACCCCACCAGGACTACAGTCCCTAGCATCTACTACTTCTACCCCCACCAGAACTACAGTCCCCAGCATCTACTACTACTACCCCCACCAGGACTACAGTCCTCAGCATCTACCACTACTACCCCCACCAGGACTACAGTCCCTAGCATCTACTACTACCCCCACCAGGACTACAGTCCCAGCATCTACCACTACTATCCCCACCAGGACTATAGTCCCCAGCATCTACTACTACTACCCCCAACAGGACTACAGTCCCTAGCATCTACTACTACCACCCCCAACAGGACTACAGTCCCCAGCATCTACTACTACCCCCACCAGGACTACAGTCCCTAGCATCTACTACTACCCCCACCAGGACTACAGTCCCCAGCATCTACTACTACTACCCCCACCAGAACTACAGTCCCCAGCATCTACTACTACTACCCCCACCAGGACTACAGTCCCTAGCATCTACTACTACTACCCCCACCAGGACTATAGTTCCCAGCATCTACTACTACTACCCCCACCAGGACTACAGTCCCCAGCATCTACCACTACTACCCCCACCAGGACTACAGTCCCCAGCATCTACCACCAGAACTACATTCCCCAGCATCTACTACTACTACCCCCACCAGGACTACAGTCCCCAGCATCTACTACTACTACCCCCACCAGAAGTACAGTCCCCAGCATCTACTACTACTACTACTACCCCCACCAGGACTACAGTCCCCAGCATCTACTACTTCTACCCCCACCAGGACTACAGTCCCTAGCATCTACTACTACTACCCCCACCAGAACTACAGTCCCCAGCATCTACTACTACCCCCACCAGGACTACAGTCCCCAGCATCTACCACTACTACCCCCACCAGGACTACAGTCCCCAGCATCTACTACTACTACCCCCACCAGGACTACAGTCCCCAGCATCTACTACTAGTACCCCCACCAGGACTACAGTCCCCAGCATCTACCACTACTACCCCCACCAGAACTACAGTCCCCAGCATCTACTACTACTACTACTACCCCCACCAGGACTACAGTCCCCAGCATCTACTACTTCTACCCCCACCAGGACTACAGTCCCTAGCATCTACTACTACTACCCCCACCAGAACTACAGTCCCCAGCATCTACTACTACTACCCCCACCAGGACTACAGTCCCCAGCATCTACCACTACTACCCCCACCAGGACTACAGTCCCCAGCATCTACTACTTCTACCCCCACCAGGACTACAGTCCCTAGCATCTACTACTACTACCCCCACCAGAACTACAGTCCCCAGCATCTACTACTACTACCCCCACCAGGACTACAGTCCCCAGCATCTACTACTAGTACCCCCACCAGGACTACAGTCCCCAGCATCTACCACTACTACCCCCACCAGAACTACAGTCCCCAGCATCTACTACTACTACTACCCCCACCAGGACTACAGTCCCCAGCATCTACTACTTCTACCCCCACCAGGACTACAGTCCCTAGCATCTACCACTACTACCCCCACCAGAACTACAGTCCCCAGCATCTACTACTACTACCCCCACCAGGACTACAGTCCCCAGCATCTACTACTTCTACCCCCACCAGGACTACAGTCCCCAGCATCTACTACTAGTACCCCCACCAGGACTACAGTCCCCAGCATCTACCACTACTTCCCCCACCAGAACTACAGTCCCCAGCATCTACTACTACTACTACCCCCACCAGGACTACAGTCCCCAGCATCTACTACTTCTACCCCCACCAGGACTACAGTCCCTAGCATCTACTACTACTACCCCCACCAGAACTACAGTCCCCAGCATCTACTACTACTACCCCCACCAGGACTACAGTCCCCAGCATCTACCACTACTACCCCCAACAGGACTACAGTCCCCAGCATCTACTACTACTACCCCCAACAGGACTACAGTCCCTAGCATATACCACTACTACCCCCACCAGGACTACAGTCCCTAGCATCTACTACTACAACCCCCACCAGGACTACAGTCCCCAGCATCTACTACTACTACTACCCCCACCAGGACAACAGTCCCCAGCATCTACCACTACTACCCCCACCAGGACTACAGTCCCCAGCATCTACTACTACTACCCCCACCAGGACTACAGTCCCTAACATCTACTACTACTACCCCCACCAGGACTACAGTTCCCAGCATCTACCACTACTACCCCCACCAGAACTACAGTCCCTAGCATCTACTTCTACCCCCACCAGGACTACAGTCCCCAGCATCTACCACTACTACCCCCACCAGGACTACAGTCCCCAGCATCTACTACTACTATCCCCACCAGGACTATAGTCCCCAGCATCTACTACTACTACCCCCAACAGGACTATAGTCCCCAGCATCTACTACTACTACCCCCACCAGAACTACAGTCCCCAGCATCTACTACTAGTACCCCCACCAGGACTACAGTCCCCAGCATCTACCACTACTATCCCCACCAGGACTACAGTCCCTAGCATCTACTACTACTACCCCCACCAGGACTACAGTCCCCAGCATCTACCACTACTACCCCCACCAGGACTACAGTCCCTAGCATCTACTACTACCCCCACCAGGACTACAGTCCCCAGCATCTACTACTACTACTACTACCCCCAACAGGACTACAGTCCCTAGCATCTACTACTACTGACCCCACCAGGACTACAGTCCCTAGCATCTACTACTTCTACCCCCACCAGAACTACAGTCCCCAGCATCTACTACTACTACCCCCACCAGGACTACAGTCCTCAGCATCTACCACTACTACCCCCACCAGGACTACAGTCCCTAGCATCTACTACTACCCCCACCAGGACTACAGTCCCAGCATCTACCACTACTATCCCCACCAGGACTATAGTCCCCAGCATCTACTACTACTACCCCCAACAGGACTACAGTCCCTAGCATCTACTACTACCACCCCCAACAGGACTACAGTCCCCAGCATCTACTACTACCCCCACCAGGACTACAGTCCCTAGCATCTACTACTACCCCCCACCAGGACTACAGTCCCCAGCATCTACTACTACTACCCCCACCAGAACTACAGTCCCCAGCATCTACTACTACTACCCCCACCAGGACTACAGTCCCCAGCATCTACTACTACTACCCCCACCAGGACTACAGTCCCCAGCATCTACTACTACTACTACTACCCCCACCAGGACTACAGTCCCCAGCATCTACCACTACTACCCCCACCAGGACTACAGTCCCCAGCATCTACCACTACTACCCCCACCAGGACTACAGTCCCTAGCATCTACTACTACTACCCCCACCAGGACTATAGTTCCCAGCATCTACTACTACTACCCCCACCAGGACTACAGTCCCCAGCATCTACCACTACTACCCCCACCAGAACTACAGTCCCCAGCATCTACTACTACTACCCCCACCAGGACTACAGTCCTCAGCATCTACCACTACTACCCCCACCAGAACTACAGTCCCTAGCATCTACTACTACCCCCACCAGGACTACAGTCCCCAGCATCTACTACTACTACTACTACCCCCAACAGGACTACAGTCCCTAGCATCTACTACTACTGACCCCA
Source organism: Dendropsophus ebraccatus (assembly GCF_027789765.1). NCBI lineage: Eukaryota > Metazoa > Chordata > Amphibia > Anura > Hylidae > Dendropsophus > Dendropsophus ebraccatus. The sequence continues at coordinate 99,068,748 of NC_091464.1, forward strand.
CCAGGACTACAGTCCCTAGCATCTACTACTTCTACCCCCACCAGAACTACAGTCCCCAGCATCTACTACTACTACCCCCACCAGGACTACAGTCCTCAGCATCTACCACTACTACCCCCACCAGGACTATAGTCCCCAGCATCTACTACTACTACCCCCAACAGGACTACAGTCCCTAGCATCTACTACTACCACCCCCAACAGGACTACAGTCCCCAGCATCTACTACTACCCCCACCAGGACTACAGTCCCTAGCATCTACTACTACCCCCACCAGGACTACAGTCCCCAGCATCTACTACTACTACCCCCACCAGAACTACAGTCCCCAGCATCTACTACTACTACCCCCACCAGGACTACAGTCCCTAGCATCTACTACTACTACCCCCACCAGGACTATAGTTCCCAGCATCTACTACTACTACCCCCACCAGGACTACAGTCCCCAGCATCTACCACTACTACCCCCACCAGAACTACAGTCCCCAGCATCTACTACTACTACCCCCACCAGGACTACAGTCCCCAGCATCTACCACTACTACCCCCACCAGGACTACAGTCCCCAGCATCTACCACCAGAACTACATTCCCCAGCATCTACTACTACTACCCCCACCAGGACTACAGTCCCCAGCATCTACTACTACTACCCCCACCAGAAGTACAGTCCCCAGCATCTACTACTACTACTACTACCCCCCACCAGGACTACAGTCCCCAGCATCTACTACTTCTACCCCCACCAGGACTACAGTCCCTAGCATCTACTACTACTACCCCCACCAGAACTACAGTCCCCAGCATCTACTACTACTACCCCCACCAGGACTACAGTCCCCAGCATCTACCACTACTACCCCCACCAGGACTACAGTCCCCAGCATCTACTACTACTACCCCCACCAGGACTACAGTCCCCAGCATCTACTACTAGTACCCCCACCAGGACTACAGTCCCCAGCATCTACCACTACTACCCCCACCAGAACTACAGTCCCCAGCATCTACTACTACTACCCCCACCAGGACTACAGTCCCCAGCATCTACCACTACTACCCCCACTAGGACTACAGTCCCCAGCATCTACTACTACTACCCCCACCAGAACTACAGTCCCCAGCATCTACTACTAGTACCCCCACCAGGACTACAGTCCCCAGCATCTACCACTACTACCCCCACCAGAACTACAGTCCCCAGCATCTACTACTACTACCCCCACCAGGACTACAGTCCCCAGCATCTACTACTACTACCCCCACCAGAAGTACAGTCCCCAGCATCTACTACTACTACTACTACCCCCACCAGGACTACAGTCCCCAGCATCTACTACTTCTACCCCCACCAGGACTACAGTCCCTAGCATCTACTACTACTACCCCCACCAGGACTACAGTCCCCAGCATCTACCACTACTACCCCCACTAGGACTACAGTCCCCAGCATCTACTACTACTACCCCCACCAGGACTACAGTCCCCAGCATCTACTACTAGTACCCCCACCAGGACTACAGTCCCCAGCATCTACCACTACTACCCCCACCAGAACTACAGTCCCCAGCATCTACTACTACTACCCCCACCAGGACTACAGTCCCCAGCATCTACTACTACTACCCCCACCAGAAGTACAGTCCCCAGCATCTACCACTACTACCCCCACCAGAACTACAGTCCCCAGCATCTACTACTACTACTACTACCCCCACCAGGACTACAGTCCCCAGCATCTACTACTTCTACCCCCACCAGGACTACAGTCCCTAGCATCTACTACTACTACCCCCACCAGAACTACAGTCCCCAGCATCTACTACTACTACCCCCACCAGGACTACAGTCCCCAGCATCTACCACTACTACCCCCACCAGGACTACAGTCCCCAGCATCTACTACTACTACCCCCACCAGGACTACAGTCCCCAGCATCTACCACTACTACCCCCACCAGGACTACAGTCCCCAGCATCTACCACTACTACCCCCACCAGGACTACAGTCCCCAGCATCTACCACTACTACCCCCACCAGGACTACAGTCCCCAGCATCTACTACTACTACCCCCACCAGGACTACAGTCCCCAGCATCTACTACTACTGACCCCACCAGGACTACAGTCCCCAGCATCTACTACTACTACCCCTACCAGAACTACAGTCCCCAGCATCTACTACTACTACCCCCACCAGAACTACAGTCCCCAGCATCTACCACTACTACCCCCACCAAGTTTACAGTCCCCAGCATCTACTACTACTACCCCCACCAGAACTACAGTCCCCAGCATCTACTACTACTACCCCCACCAGGACTACAGTCCCCAGCATCTACTACTACTGACCCCACCAGGACTACAGTCCCTAGCATCTACTACTACCCCCACCAGGACTACAGTCCCCAGCATCTACCACTACTACTACCCCCACCATGACTACAGTCCCTAGCATCTACTACTACCCCCACCAGGACTACAGTCCCCAGCATCTACCACTACTACCCCCACCAGAACTACAGTCCCCAGCATCTACTACTACTACCCCCACCAGGACTACAGTCCCCAGCATCTACTACTACTACTACCCCCACCAGGACTACAGTCCCTAGCATCTACCGCTACTACCCCCACCAGGACTACAGTCCCCAGCATCTACCACTACTACCCCCACCAGGACTACAGTCCCCAGCATCTACTACTACTACCCTCACCAGAACTACAGTCCCCAGCATCTACTACTACTACCCCCACCAGGACTACAGTCCTCAGCATCTACTACTACTACCTCCACCAGGACTACAGTCCCTAGCATCTACTACTACCCCCACCAGGACTACAGTCCCCAGCATCTACTACTACTACTACCCCCACTAGGACTACAGTCCCCAGCATCTACTACTACTACCCCCACCAGGACTACAGTCCCCAGCATCTACTACTACCCCCACCCGGACTACAGTCCCCAGCATCTACTACTACTACCCCCACCAGGACTACAGTCCCTGTCAGTGTCACCATTACATATAGGTAATCCCCTCTCCTCCCCAGTAGACTGTGTTCTCTTGTTGAGCATCTCTTCCCCGTTAGATAGCCCCCATGTAGATGTGGTGTCCCACTAGGGGTGTTACTGTTACGTACACCCTTCGCAAAACTCTCTTTTTGTGCTTTTTGTGGTTTTATTATGGTAAAAGTAGTATTAAGAGTTGACCACTAGATTTCGCTGTATTATGTATTAGTGTATGGAAGTCACATGGCTGAAGGATCGCAAAGGGTTATTGTGTTTGTGTGTTACCAGAATCTGTGAACCTGTAGGATTTCAGCTTTCTTCTTTCCTATCACCTCTCCTCTCTGTTCTTCTATTGCACTCTTTTCACCCAATCACAGTGCACCGTACACGCTGTAGAGGAAGTTAGTCCCATGGGTGTGGGAGAAGCAAGAGTCTTCTGTTAGGGACGGTGTAGAAAAAGGACTCGAAATAGATAACTCTCTACAACGGTCCTATCTGGGCCCTGGCCCTCTGCCAAGTCCCCAAGTAGTCAGTCTTAGCCAGTACCCCGCATGGGTAGGACGCAGGACAGTGCACTGTTACCAACCTTTTCACAAGTACCTACACCAAGCACTATGCAGTGTTAATCCTCTCCTGAGAGCCAACAGATAACCTCAACCCACGCCGAGGAGAAAGAGAAGTCACAGAGCAGGACAGTATCCATTCCAGAGCCAAAAAGCTAGAAACTGATCCAGATAGAGCAAAGTTGCAGTAAGCCTATGAATTTATCTCGTAGCAAGGGTGTCAGCAGGGAATCCTCAGCATTCCGCTCAACCCAGGTAACAAGGTCTGGGGCCTGTGTCACCCATTAGGAAGGTTCCGCCAACGCTAGAGGGCATAAGGTGGTGTAAAGACTTAAACAGAGGTCAATACACGGGCACAGGTGTTCTTCTTATTCTTCGTATTCTACCTCATCCTCCAACATCCTAGCAGAGCACATTACTACGTGGGTTGAGACTCTCACGTTATCCTCCTCTCTGCTACTCTACTTCTTTGTATTACTCAGCATAACTCAATCAACATGACTATACCCTACACTGCACTTATACTACTTTATTGGAACTTTGTTATGTGTGTTTCAGAGACAGTATAAGGTCTCCTTAGTAATCAATCACTCCTGTATTACCTGCTGCACATTTACAAGTAGTAAACGTTATTCCAAGAGTCTGTGATTAGTCACCACCACCTACCCAGCACACACTGCAACCTTGGGACATCTCCCCGCTCTGGCCACCTGTGACTACATCAACTGTGACTACACTATCCCAAGGGACCCGGTAGCAGCCCGGTAGGACACTAAACACAGGGGAGAAGGGTACAACCGGCCTTACACCCTAAAAGCAGGCGTGCCATCACACCTGTGTGCCCACCAGGCACTGGCGTCACGTGACAACATAATAAGGTCCGGCTGTATCTCGGCCATCCACCACCGGAGTGGACACTACAACACCTAGCAAGTGACCGGCCATCCCTCCGATATAACATCTCCGTGGGTACACCACATAGACATCCCCCCTGTTAAAGAGCCCCCATGTATATATCCCCCCTGTTAGATAGCCCCCATGTATATATCCCCCCTGTAAGATAGCCGCTATGTAGACATCCCCCATTAGATAGCCACTATGTAGTGATCCCCCCTGTTAGATAGCCGCTATGTAGGCATCCCCCCTGTTAGATAGCCGCTATGTAGGCATCCCCCCTGTTAGATAGCCGCCATGTAGGCATCCCCCCTGTTAGATAGCCGCTATGTAGGCATCCCCCCTGTTAGATAGCCGCTATGTAGGCATCCCCCCTGTTAGATAGCCGCTATGTAGGCATCCCCCCTGTTAGATAGCCGCTATGTAGGCATCCACCCTGTTAGATAGCCGCTATGTAGACATCTGCAGTGTCCCAGAACAGGCCCTCTTATCCTCACACTTTTATTATGACCAGTCCTGTTCTGGAAAGCTATGGTTCACTGCAAACTGCGTGTATTGTGTCACCCCTCTCAGTATTCAGGTCTGCTATTCCATTCATTTCTTGTATGCATATTCAGGTATCAGTGCCTTAGGGTAATATGTCGCCCCCCAGTGTTCAAGTATGGTACTTCTCATGTATATTTCTCTGTATGTGCCTAATGGTGTGATGATGCAAAGGCTGGTGTATCACGTGACTGTGTGTAACGCCTGGAGTCGTGGATCCACTGAACCGTCACTAGCGATGGCACAAACCTCACCAGGGAGCGGAGTCTAAGGGGCCGCTGGTTTTCACCAGAGCCCGCCGCACGGCAGGATGGGCTTGCTGCGGCAGGCGACCCCCAGGTCGCTACCCCTGGCTTGGTTGCTAGTGACAGCAGGCGAGGCGTGGCAGGAGCAGTAGGCAGGAGTGCAGGCAGAGGTCTGTAGGCGTGATCGCAGGTGGCAGTCAGAGCTCAGGAACAATAGGAAGGCAGCGGACAGGGACTAGGGACCGGGTAGCGAACAGGAACAAGGAACAAGGACTGTGGTCAGGAACAACAGGGAGCTGGGCCAAACGCTATGGGAAGCAAGTAGGGGCTCCAACACGAGGGACAGGGCATGCTGGGATTTATAGGGAGTGATTCAGTGTAACTTCCAATTAGGGGCGGACTGGCCCTTTAAATCTGAGACAGCCGACACGCGCGCCCTAGGTGGCGGGGACACGCGCGCCGGCCGGCACAGCGAGAGACAGGAGCGGAGGAAGGTGAGGCGCCCCCAGGGGCCGAACTAACTAGCGCCGGGTCCCGGTACTGGGACAACGGCGGCTGCCCGCGGGGGGAGGAGTTGCGTCGGTGGCCCGGAGCGCGGGACGCGCCACAGCCGTGACAGTACCCCTCCCCCCTTTGGACTCCCCCTCTTTCTTGCCTGCAGGAATCTCTTGATAAGATCTTGGTCCAGGATGTTAGTCTCGGGTTCCCAGGATCTCTCCTCAGGACCAAAACCTCTCCAGTCTACTAGAAAAAATCGTTTTCCTCAGACCGTCTTCATTTCCAGGATATCTTTAACAACATAGACATTGTCCGAGACAGCTTGAGGAGAAGTGAACGGGGATTTACTGAAGAATCGGTTGAGGACCACTGGCTTTAAGAGGGAGACATGGAAGGAGTTCGGGATCCACATAGTAGGGGGTAGACCGAGTTTGTAGGTGACTGGGTTGATGCGTTTTAGCACAGAAAAAGGTCAGAGGAATCGAGGCCCCAATTTGTAGCTGGGAATTTTGAGCTGGACATATTTGGCCGAAAGCCAAACTATGTCACCAGGGGAAAAGTTTGTTGCAGGTCTTCTCCTTTTATCCGCCTGGACCTTCATGCGGTCAAAAGCATTGAGCAAGGACTGCCGCGTCTGTCCCCAGATGGACTGAAGGTCTGGCACCAGTTCTTCGACGACTGGAACTCCGAGGACGAGGACAGAGGTAGAGGAGGACGAGGGTGACGACCATAGACCACATAGAAGGGTGACCTTTGGAACTCGAGTCCAGATGGTTGTATGAAAATTCTGCCCATGGAAACAGACTGGACCAGTTGTCCTGGCGAGCAGAGACGAAGTGTCGTAGATAATTGCCAAGGACTTGATTGACCCTCTCCACTTGCCCGTTGGTCTGGGGATGATAGGCTGACGAGAAGTCCAGCTTCACTTGGAGTTGTGAACAGAGAGCACGCCAGAATCTGGAGACGAATTGTGAGCCTCTGTTTGACACAATATGAAGAGGAAGGCCATGTAGGCGGAAGATATGTTGAAAGAACAACTGGGCCAGACGAGGAGTGGATAGTAGTCCAGGAACAGCCACGAAGTGAGACATTTTGGAGAAGCGGTCTGTAACAACCCAAATGACAGTGTTACCCGCAGATGGAGGCAAGTCTGTGACAAAGTCCATGCCTATATGGCACCAGGGACGGTCTGGAACTGGCAAGGGCTGTAGTAGGCCAGCAGGTCTTAGACTGGAGGACTTGTTCCTGGCACAGATGGTACAGGAAGCCACAAAGTCCTTGACATCTTGGAGTAAGCTGGGCCACCAGTAGTGGCGGGAGATCAGTTGCCCGATCTTTTGAGCCAAGAGGAATGACCCCACTTCAAAATTCGTCTTCGAAGTGCAGGGCGCACATAGGTCTTTCCGGGAGGCATTCTCTGAAGAGTAGAGGTGGTGACTGGCACTAGACGATCGGGAGGTATGATGTGGCGAGGGGATTCCTCTTGCCTCATAACATCAGATGCTCGGGAAAGTGCATCGGCTTTCACGTTCTTCTCAGCCGGACGGAAGTGAATGACGAAGTTGAATCGTGAGAAGAAGAGTAACCAGCTGGCCTGCCGGGGATTGAGGCGTTGGGCTGATTGGAGGTAGAGAAAGTTCTTGTGGTCCGTGTAGATGTTGACCGGATGCCTAGCCCCCTCTAGGAGATGACGCCACTCCTCCAGTGCCAACTTATTTGCCAAGAGTTCTTGGTCACCAATAGTATAGTTCCTCTCGGCTGGGGAGAAAGTCTTAGGGAAGAACCCACAGGTTCTGGTCTTGCCTAATGCGTCCCTTTGCGAGAGGACGGCTCCAGCGCCCACTGAAGATGCGTCGACCTCAAGTGAAAACGGCTTGGTGGCAGACTTTAGGCTAGTGAAGGCTTGCTCGGCCTCAGGTGGCCAATGCCTGGGATCCGCCTTCTTCTTAGTGAGAGCCACGATGCGTGCGACCAGGGTAGAGAAATGTGGGATGAACTGCCGATAGTAGTTGGCAAATCCTAGGAGGCGTTGGATAGCTCTGAGTCCCACGGGATGTGGCCACTGGAGAACAGCTGAGAGTTTGGCTGGATCCATCTGTAGACCTCGATCGGAGACAATATACCCAAGAAACGGAAGGCTGCGCTGATGGAAAACGCACTTCTCCAGCTTGGCATACAAATGATTGGCCCGTAGTCTTCGTAGGACCTGATGTACTTGGGTCACGTGAGTCTGCTGGTCAGGGGAGAAGACCAGAATGTCGTCGAGATAGACATTGACACAGACATAGAGGAAGTCACGGAATATGTCGTTGACGAATTCCTGGAAGACCGCTGGGGCATTGCATAGGCCGAATGGCATGACCAGGTATTCGTAGTGCCCATCTCTGGTGTTAAAAGCGGTCTTCCATTCGTCTCCTTCACGAATACAGATTAAATTGTATGCTCCCCCGAGATCCAGTTTGGAGAAAATTCTGGCTCCACGGAGACGGTCGAATAGTTCGGGGATAAGCGGAAGAAGATATCGGTTCTTGACTGTCACCTTATTTAGGCCCCGGTAGTCTATGCATGGGCGGAGAGAACTGTCCTTCTTCTGCACAAAGAAGAATCCTGCGCCAGCAGGGGACATGGATTTACGGATGAAACCCTTCTGTAAGTTTTCCCGGATGTAGGAGGACATGGCCTCAGTCTCGGGTACGGAGAGAGGGTACACCCGACCTCGTGGAGGAGAAGTTCCAGGAAGGAGGTCTATGGGACAATCGTACGTCCGGTGAGGGGGTAGAGAGTGCGCCTACTTGGCAGAGAAGACATCAGCCAAGTCTTGGTATTCTGCCGGTAGGCCGGGTAGAGGGTTGACGAAGTCAGGTGACGTCAGAGAGCACTTGGGCTGAGGAGGCTTCAGACACCGGTTTGAACAGTCCAGACCCCAACTGAGAATCTCCCTGGTTCTCCAGTCTAGCTTAGGGGCATATAATTGCAGCCAAGGAAGGCCCAGGAGGATGTCGGAAGAGGAATGGCGCAAGACATAGAAGGAGATCTTCTCCTGATGCGAAGCACTAGAGGTGCAGTCTGGCAGTGTACAGCTTCGGTGAGAGTAGCCGCCATCTTTGGACCAATGTGGCTGCAATGAAACTGCCTGCAGACCCAGAGTCGATGAAGGCAGTAGTCTGGTGAGTTTGTCCCGAGGGTGTCTGGATGGAAACGGGCATAGACAACCTTGGAAAGGTGGCATTCACACCTAGGGAGGCCTCTCCCACCGGATCTAGGTCGGACCTACGTGCCAGCGTTTCCCGGATGCTGAGGACATTGGGGACATCTCTGCCGGAAGTGATCAGAGGCACCGCAATAGAGGCAGAGATTCAGCTCCAGTCGGCGAGCTCTCTCATCAGAGGTCAGGCGAGCTCGTTCTACCTGCATGGGAACTTCAGGAGTTGACTGGGGTACTGGCGTGACTGGATACTGGAAAACCGGTGCCAGCCGGTGATGGCGACGGGGCAAACTTATTTGCCTTCTTGCCAGACCTCCTCCTTTCTCTCGGAAAACCGGTTGTTGACTCTGGTAGCCCGTAGAATGAGATTGTTCAAGGAGGTAGGAAGGTCTCGGGCAGAGAGCACGTCTTTCACCCGACTGGACAGGCCCTTCTTGAAGGTGGCTATTAGAGCGGCCTCATTCCAGTCTAATTCTGCAGCCAGGGTGCGGAACTGGATGGCGTAGTCGCCAACACAGGAACTCCATTGAGACAGATTGAGAAGAGCAGTCTCAGCCAAAAATGCACGGGCAGGTTCCTCAAAGACGAAGCGAAACTCGGCCAGGAAGGTTCTGAGATTGGCAGCAACAGGGTCATCTCGGTCCCACAGCGGCGTGGCCCAATCCAGAGCTCTACCCTCCAATAGGCTGATGATGAAAGCCACTTTAAAGCGCTCGGTGGGAAACTGACTACTTAAAAGTTCAATGTGCATGGTGCATTGAGTCAGGAATCCTCTGCACAACTTGGGATCGCCTCCGTATTTACTCGGGAGAGCCAGTCGAAGTCTCGAAGAGGCTGCAGGAGGTGATGAGTGCTGGGCTGTAGTATGCTGCTTTAAGGCAGCCATCAGTTGCTGGATCTGCTGCGACTGTTGCTGGATTTGTTGAGCCTGTTGGGCGACCACTCTGGCTACGTCACGGATATCAGGCCCCTTGCCGGGATCCATGGTTGGAGCCTACTGTAACGCCTGGAGTCGTGGATCCACTGAACCTTCACTAGCGATGGCACAAACCTCACCAGGGAGCGGAGTCTAAGGAGCAGCTGGTTTTCACCAGAGCCTGCCGCAAGGTGAGATGGGCTTGCTGCGTCAGGCAACCCCCAGGTCGCTACCCCTGACTTGGTTGCTAGTGACAGCAGGCGAGGCGTGGCAGGAGCAGTAGGCAGAAGATGCAGGCAGAGGTCTGTAGGCGTGATCGCAGATGGCAGACAGAACTCAGGAACAATAGGAAGGCAGCGGACAGGGACTAGGGACCGGGTAGCGAACAGGAACAAGGAACAAGGACTGAGGTCAGGAATAACAGGGAGCTGGGCCAAACGCTATGGGAAGCAAGTAGAGGCTCCAACACAGGGACATGGCATGCTGGGATTTATAGGGAGTGATATAGTGTAACTTCCAATTAGGGGCGGACTGGCCCTTTAAATCAGAGACAGCTGGCGCATGCGCGCCCTAGGAGGCGGGGACGCGCGTGTCGGCCGGCATAGCGAGAGACAGGAGCGGAGGAAGGTAAGGCTCCCCCAGGGGCCGAACTAGCAGCAGCGCCGGGTCCCGGTACTGGGACACCGGCGGCTGCCCGCGGGGGGGAGGAGTTGCGGCGGCGGCCCGGAGCGCGGGCCGCTGCCGCAGCCGTGACACTGTGCCCCTGCTTCCATGTTAACTCCAATGGTCATCGAGCTTTGGCTGGGGATACCATGTGACTTCCTGTTCTACCTCAGTCTTGTCTTCCACCTTCAGGGAGACAAGTGTGTCTGTCCTCTCTTTCTGCTAAGAGAAAGGCCTGCGTGTGCTCTGCTGCTCCAGTCCACTTGCTGTGTTCCTGTCTCAAGTCTCAAGATTCTCATCTATTCTCCAGAACTGGGTGCCGTTCTTCAGTCATTCCTCTCATCATCTTCTCTAATCATCAACAGGAAGTATTCATTCAAGTCTCATTCCACCCAGCATCTTATCCTCAGTATCACTACTACTCCCATCATTCAGCATGCTACTCTCACAGCCTATTGCCGCATCACCCATTATTCTGCCTTATTCAAGTTTGCCTTATTCCCAGTTGCATCCAGAGAGACTGTTGCTACTAGTTACCACCGTTACAATAAATATACAACTACCGTTGTTTCTGAACCTTGGCATTGGTGTGATAATTGGTGGCCTGACTAAGGACAATGAGGAATCGCATGCCCAGTATCCCCGCATGGTAAGGGGCCCGGTTTCCCGCTGTAACACCCTCGTGTCTTCACCGTGACAACGCTATACCTTACAGCTGCTCCGGTTCCTGCCTGTTAGCACCATCTACACTGCGGAGTGGCCCCTAGGGGCCTGGGGCATCGCACATCCACTCTGTTAGATAGCCGGTATGTAGACATCCACCCTGTTAGATAGCCGCTATGTAGGCATCCCCCCTGTTAGATAGCAGCTATGTAGGCATCCCCCCTGTTAGATAGCCACTATGTAGGCATCCCCCGATAGATAGCCGCTATACTCTACAGCTGCCCCGGTTCCTGCCTGTTAGCACCATCTACACTGCGGAGTGGCCCTAGGGGCCTGTGGCATCGCATTTGGCGTCACGAACAGGATTTTATCTACGTTGTGCCGACTACCAGTATTCTCAGGGTACACTACAACTTCCCCCAGAGACTTTGCACCTGTCACGCTGCGGCCCAAGAAGGGGTTAAGGCCGTATTTTCTAGGTTCCCGCGCGCGCAACGCTCACGCTCCGCCCCCGGCCCTTCAGCTATTACCTACGTTGCCGGGGGAAGAAGATTGCTGCTGCACCTGCCGGAAGTTGCCGGGCCCAGCTTCCGCCCGCTCCACTGCTGTCTTCTGCAAGCCTGCCGCTCCTGTTTCTGTCATCTCAGCTCACCGCCAATCATCCTGACCACTCGGCACAGCTCATCCAGGGATCCCGTCCGCTGCGCTGGGATAGTCAGATAAGTGGAAGTCCCCCATCATGTCCAGCCCGGATGATGATGCCGTCGGCGGGTTAAACAGTCCACCGTCCTTACCCGCTGGTGCACCCGCTCCCCCAGCTGCACCCCCTGCATCTGCTAGTGCTGCCGTAGTGCCGTTTTTCATTGGGCCCAATAACCTACCCAGCTATAAGGGGGAGCCCCACACCTTGGCTGCTTTTAAAGGAAAACATTTCTCGTACTCTTGAACTGGTTTCTCTCTCTCCTACTCAGCAGGTACAACTCCTACTCGGACAATTGGAAGGTCCTGCTGCTGAGGAGGTCCGGTCATGGCCCGCTACGGAGAAAGCCGGGGTGCAGCAGATTCTTGATCGCCTCAGGAGGGAATTTGAGGTACAGTCCCTCACAGAAATTCGTCTCCAGTTCTATGATTGGCGCCAGAAACCAGGTGAGACCCTGAGGGACAATGCTCTGGCCCTCCAGTCTGCCTACCGGGCCTTACAACAGGTGGATGTCATTGACCCCTCTGCAGCAGAAAACATAATCACAGACCATTTCATAGAGGGCATAGACTCTAGGCTCATTCAAAGCCAGCTGCGCATGTTGGCTGCCCAGAACCCTAGTATGTCCTTCCTGGATTTCAAAACCCTGGCTCTGAGAGTAATAGGAACTGACTCCCCCTGCCATAACTGTCCCCCGACCTCGAGTCAGCCAGAGCTGACAGGTGTGATCCCTGGTCCTGTCACCACTCCTTCTATTCCATCTGTTCAAGCTGTCCAGGCCGTGCAAGCTCCTCTCACTAACCCCCCGGCTACTCCTGACCTCCTTACTCAAGTAGTCAGCTCCCTTTGTCAAGCCATCAAAGAACTAAAGGGGACTTCATCCACCTCCTCCTCTCACTCTACTTTCAGTCAGGCCCTGTCTCTAGAGTCCCCTCCCGGGCGGCCACGCTCTGACCTATCTATACCCCACAGGGCCACACCTCGAGAGCGGCCCTACTGTGACTACTGTCGGCGACATGGACACTACCAATGCCAGTGCTTTCAGTTAAACAGGCTACCCCTGGGTCCGAGGGCCAACACCCAGGAGGTAGAATCTCAGGCCCGCAGGAGTCACAATGGCTCTCAAAATTCTTATCGCAGTGCACGCATGTGACTCTATGGATAGACGGTGTACCCCTCGAGGCCTTGGTGGACACTGATTCCCAAGTTACTACCATCCCCAAGCATGTTTTTGAAGCACATTGGGACCACAGGGTGTTGTGTCCAGTGGAGAAGGCCAGACTAAAACTGATTGCTAGTAATGGTCGGCCTATCTCACAACTAGAGTATTGGGAACCCACCATATGCATTGGTAACCGGAGGTTAACCCTGCAGGGTGTCATAGTCACTGAGGCTCAAGGGGATAGTGGTATTACAGTTTTGGGCATGAACGTCATCCGCCATGTATTCTCAGAATTAGTAGCTGCCTTGCATAACTCTCTGTCTCAAGCTTCTTCCCCCTACAGGCAAGCCATCCAGAAGACTATCAAGGCGCCAGAGATGCTCCCCAATCACTATCCCAGCTAACAGTGAGACCCTTATCTGGTGCAGAGCTCGACCGGGCCTGGACAACGCCGACTATGAGGCTCTACTAGATTCCATCGAAATTGAGGGTCAACCCCTTGTCATGGCTGCCCGAAGCCTAGTGACTGTCTCCAATGGTCAGGTTCCAGTACGGCTGGTCAATCTTAGTGCCTCTCCAGTCGACCTACCTAAGTTTACTACGGTTGCCATGCTCCACCAACTCGACCCTGAGGATCTCATATGTGAAGAGACTATTGCCCACCAGAGGTCTATTAGGACGTCATCAGGAGAGTCCAAACAGTCCCGCATTCCTTGGTGGGATGCCCTCAACATCGGAGATGCCAACACCCCAATTGAGCATATTCAGGGGGTACTCAAGGTTTCCAAGCGCCATCACGAGGCCTTCAGCAAGCATTCACTTGACTTTGGTATTAATTCGATGTTGGACCAGACCAGTTTTACCAAAGATCACCCTCCTATCAAGAAGAAGCACCGGCCTATCCCGTCTGCCAGCTATCAGCAGGTGAAGAAACTGCTCCAGGAAATGAAGGACACCAACGTCATCCAGGAGAGCCAAAGTCCGTGGGCTGCCCCTATCGTCAAAAAGAAGGACGGCAACATCAGATTCTGCATTGACTACCGGAAGCTGAACACCATTACTCACAAGGATGCCTATTCGCTGCCTCGCATAGAGGAATCTATTGCTGCTCTGGGTTCAGCCGCCTACTTCTCAACGTTGGACCTCACCAGTGGGTATTGGCAGGTGCCCATGGCCCCGGAAGACCGAGAGAAGACAGCATTTACTACCCCCATGGGACTCTATGAGTTCACAAGTATGCCGTTTGGGCTCTGCAACGCCCCCGCCACATTTCAACGGTTAATGGAGAGGTGCCTCGGTCACGTCAACTTCCAAAGTGTATTGCTCTACCTGGATGACGTCATTGTCTATTCCCGCACTTATGAAGACCATATTCCAAGTCCTCATTGACCATGGCCTCAAGATCAAACCGTCAAAGTGCCACCTCCTCAAACCGCAGGTGAACTATCTGGGGCAAGTGCCGAGGGGATACAACCTGACCCCGAGAAGATCTCGGCCGTGGAGAGTTGGGGCGTTCCTAAGACGATGAAAGAGGTGAGAAGCTTCCTTGGATTTGCAGGCTATTATCGCCGCTTCATAACCCACTTCGCCCAGGTGGCTGAACCGCTAAATGAGCTACTCCGTGGCTGTCCCCGAGACAACTACAGCCGACGGCAACCCATAGAGTGGTCTAAACGTCAAGAGACAGCGTTTCAAACCCTGAAGGCCCTGTTGATCTCACCTCCCATCCTGGCCTACCCTGACTATAGTCAGCCTTTTCATCTCTACACAGACGCCAGCTTCCAAGGCCTAGGGGCTGTCCTGTCTCAAGTCCAGGGTAATCAAGAAAGGGTTATTGCCTATGCCAGCCGAAGTTTAAGAGGCGCAGAAAAGAACGATAGCAACTACAGCTCATTCAAATTGGAGTTGCTTGCTTGTGGGCCGTTACTGAAAAATTGAAAGATTACCTTGCGGCTACACCGTTCACTGTCTATACTGATAACAACCCGCTAGCTCACCTCAATACCGTGTGGCTGGGCGCTCTGGAACAGCGTTGGGCCTCTAGGTTAGCCAACTTCAACTTCGAAATCAAGTATCGAAGCGGCAAGGCCAATGTGAATGCTGACCTGCTGTCTCGACTGCCTAGAGGTGAGGAAGCCCCAGAGGATGACGACTGGGAAGATGTAGAGATGCCCCCTTTTTATCAGACATTCGCTACCCAGAGTACTACCACGGTGGTCGAAGAGAGTGAGACGTCCCCTGACTCGGGCCCCTATCAAGATTTGTCCAGATGGAAGACCATCCAGAATGAATCTAGAGTCCTGGGAGAGATCTATGACATTTTGTCTACTGGGAGTGTCCCCATGAGAATCAAGAGGCCTTATCCAGACGTTGAACTGAGACGTCTCTGGAGACAGCGGAATCGGCTCTTCCTTCATAGGGACCTACTTCTAAGAAATTCGTTGGACCCCGTCTCTGGAGAACGATTCCATCAGATCTTGATTCCCTGGCGAGACGCCAAATTGGTGTTAGATGCCTACCATAACCGTTCCGGCCATTTCGGGGTCCATAAGACTAAAGCGACCATCCGTCAACGTTTCTATTGGATCGGAATGCGGGCTGACACTGAGAACTGGTGTGCTGAATGCCCCGCCTGTAAGGCCCGAGCTCCCTTGCATTCCATTGTGTCCCACCGGTCAAATCAGCCTTGGACCATGTGAAGTTGGCCCCGACAAGATGTGGATACACATATGCCCTGACCATGGTCGATCACTACTCCAAGTGGGTAGCCGTGGTATCCGTCCGAGACTTGACTGCGAGGACTACAGCCATCACTTTCTACAAAGAATATGTGAAACACTACGGCTGTCCTGAGTCCCTGCTCACAGACCGAGGCCCGGCTTTCGAATATGAACTCTTCCATGAGCTATGCACTTACCACGAGTGCAAGAAGCTTCGTATCACGGCCTATCACCCGCAAGGTAATGGTCTCTGTGAGAAAGTCAACCAGGTCTTCATCAACATGCTAAAAACAGCTTCGGTGGCAAAGCGGGTTGAATGACCTCACCTGTTGGATGAGCTGGTGGAAATCTATAACAACACCACCAATTGCTCTACTGGCTACTCTCCTTTCTATCTGATGTTTGGGCGCCAAGGTCAGCTTCCTCAAGACCGCACACTTGGAGTTCAAGTAACTGACACTGTCCACCCTCTGCCTGATACCGACTGGGTCCAAGAGCATCAGAGGAGGATTCAAGACGCCCGAGAGATAGTTGACCAGAGGATGGGAGAGGCCCACCAGCGTCAGGAAGATGCTTATAATCAGGGGGCACATGCCACACCACTAAGAGTCTGGCTCACTGCACCCACAAGTTGGAAAGTCTATGGGAGCCTGAACCCTATATCATTTCCGCTATTCCCTATCCGGAGACTGACGTGTATGAGGTCAAAAAGCCAGGTCTGGCCCCTCAAACTACACTGGAATAGGATAAAGCGCTGTGTGAGGGAGGATCTGCAAGACCTCACAGCATCCTGTCCAGCACCTGTACAGGCACCTCTGCCAGTCCCAGAGGCTCCATCTAAACCACCCTCTCTTGAGGATATGTTCCAAACTGAGCCATTCCTCATGGCCATTGGCTATCAGGGAGTTACTATGAACACTCCAGTCATTCCGCCTCCTGCGGCTCTGCATCCTGCGGTTCTTCCTCCTCAACCAGCTGCTGTCAATGATCCCCAATCTGTTCCAGAGCAAGCTGCTAATGGAGCCAACCTCATGCTGAGACGGTCTGAGCGCTCAACTCGGGGAACACTACCAATTCGCTATAGAGACCAAAGACCTTAACCCCTTAAGGACAGAGCCAATTTCGATTTTTGCGTTTTAGTTTTTTCCTCCTTGTGCTTAAAAGGTCATGGCACTTGCATTTTTCCACCTAGAAACCCACATGAGCCCTTATATTTTGCGTCACTAATTGTACTTTGCAATGACAGGCTGAATTTTTGCATAAAGTACACTGCAAAACCAGAAAAAAATTCAAAGTGTGGTGAAATTGAAAAAAAAAAGCATTTTGTTTATTTGGGGGAAATGTGTTTTTACGCCATTCGACCTGGGGTAAAACCATTGTCAACAAATATACGTCACTTAAAACCGCTCCATTCCCAGGCTTATAGCGCTTTTATCCTTTGGTCTATGGGGCTGTTTCAGGTGTCATTCTTTGCGCCATGATGTGTTCTTTCTATCGGTACCTTGATTGCGCATATACGACTTTTTGATCGCTTTTTATAAAATTTTTCAGGATTTGATGCAACCAAAAATGCGCAATTTTGCACTTTGGGATTTTTTGGGCGCTGGCGCCGTTTACCATGCGAGATCAGGAATGTGATTAATTAATAGTTCGGGCGATTACGCACGCGGCGATAGTAAATATGTTTATTTATTTGTTTACTTTTATTTAAAACCTGGGAAAAGGGGGGTGATTCAGACTTTTAGTGGGGGAGGGGGCTTTTTACTATTAACAACACTTTTTTTTTTTACTTCAACACTTATACTAGAAGCCCCCCTGGGGTTAGGGTTATTCCTCCCCTGGGGTTAGGGTTATTCTCCCCTGGGGTTAGGGTTATTCCTCCCCTAGGGGACTTCTAGTATAAGTGATCTGATCTCTCATAGAAATCTCTGCAGCATAGATATGCTGCAGAGATCCATGAGATCGGCACTGGTTTGCTTTCGGCTGCTGCAGCCGGAAGTAAACGAGTGCCGAGCCGGGGACGGTGCCATCTTGGAGCGGTCCCCGGCCGGCTTCAGAAACGGAGATCGCTCCTCCGGGATAACATCCCGGGGGAGCGATCTCCGCCACTAGACACCAAGGAACAGCTGAATCCGGTAATCGGATGCAGCTGTCATGTTTGACAGCTGCATCTGATTACTGTATTAGCGGGCACGGCGATCGGACCATGCCCGCTAATACCTACGGTCCCGGGCTACACGCGGCACCCGGGACCGCCGCGGTTCAGAGCGGGGTCGGTCGCCGCGCGGCCCCGCTCTGAACATCCTTACCGGCATCAGGGCGTAAATATACGGCCGATGTCGTTAAGGGGTTAAACTGTTCCTGTTTTGTTTGTTGTTCTCGTATGATTAAGAAGTTCTATGCAACGTTCAAGGTTCGCACCTGGTCCTCCTGACCAAGAACTTTGTCTATTACCCAGCTATGTGCTGATGGACACTCAGATTGTTGTATTGTTCTCTAGTGCCTGTCCCAGAGCCTTTACATGGACAATGGTGTATATTGCTTAAAGAGACTCTACCACACAGAGACACTTACCCAATTCTTCCTAAAGCACTTTCATACTTATGTGATTGTCAGAAGTTTGTTATTGCACTCTATTATTGCATTTCAGTATTCAAAAGTATATTTTCATATCAGTCTTATATATATTTCCTTCCTCTGAGTAAGCAGAAAAGTCATTTAGATAGTCTCAGAGTAAAGTGTGTCTTTTGAAAAAGTATATCTTCTTATCGAGTATATGTTCATGTCAGAGTCAGATGTTCTTCCTCCTCCTCTGAGTAAGAAGTCAGTATGTATCTATAGCCTCAGAGAAAGTCTATTTTCTAAAAAGTATATTTTCTAACGAGTGTATTTTCTCAGAGGGGTATTGTATTTCCTTCATATATTGTATTATGGTATTTTCAACTGGAAAGGTTATGGGAACCAGTATTATTTGATCCAGTACTCCTCAGGACGTCACAGTATTTGTGGTCTTCTGTGTTTTTCCCTTCCTTGTGTCTCCATTGTTTGTTTATCCCTGTCTTGTCCCAACACAGTAGTTGCTACACATAGTCATACTCAACACTTACATTTGTCCATACATATTGCACCTTGGATACCTTTTTCATGTGTTTGGCCTGAGGAGTGTTTGGGTTGCCTGATAGTTTGTATGTATGAGGGATCCCAAGTGTATGTTTGCTTTTGTTATTTTATTCTTTCTCTTCCAGGTGTCCAAGTCATTTCACACAGACACCCAAGGCAATACACAGGTCTTCACATTCTTTTTCCAGTAGGGCAACGTATTTCATTGGAAACCTACTGTCCAAACTGTCTGGAATTTGAGGGTCGCCCGCCAGCAGTTGAGTAGCCCTGACTTCCATGTCAGATGGTCCACGCACTAACTACCTGTAACCAGAGTATGTTAGGCACCCCTAGGTGAAGTCCTGCCACTTGGGTTTTCTTCCTCTTCATATTTTCTCTTGTCACCTGTGCCTTCTACATACTCACTCACACTAACATTCCTTCCTCTTGTCTTGTTGTCCTGGTCCTTTATGTTCATTCGGCCACATCTACCTCAACGTGTGGTTCGCCGAGGTCGGCTCATTTCTAGTAGGGAGGTATGCAGTGTCCCAGAACAGGCCCTCTTATCCTCACACTTTTATTATGACCATTCCTGTTCTGGAAAGCTATAATTTACTGCAAACTGCGTGTATTGTGTCACCCCTCTCAGTATTCAGGTCTGCTATTCCATTCATTTCTTGTATGCATATTCAGGTATCAGTGCCTTAGAATATTATGTCGCCCCCCCCCAGTGTTCAAGTATGGTACTTCTCATGTATATTTCTCTGTATGTGCCTAAAGGTGTGATGATGCAAAGGCTGGTGTATCACGTGACACTGTGCCCCTGCTTCCATGGTAACTCCAATGCCCATCGAGCTTTGGCTGGGGATACCATGTGACTTCCTGTTCTACCTCAGTCTTGTCTTCCACCTTCAGGGAGACAAGTGTGTCTGTCCTCTCTCCCTGCTAAGAGAGAGGTCTGCGTGTGCTCTGCTGCTCCAGTCCACTGGCTGTGTTCCTGTCTCAAGTCTCAAGATTCTCATCTATTCTCCAGAACTGGGTGCCGTTCTTCAGTCATTCCTCTCATCATCTTCTCTAATCATCAACAGCAAGTATTTCATTCAAGTCTCATTCCACCAAGCATCTTATCCTCAGTATCACTACTACTCCCATCATTCAGCACGCTACTCTCACAGCCTATTGCAGCATCACCCATTACTCTGCCTTATACCCGGTTGCATCCAGAGAGACTGTTACTACTAGTTACCACCGTTACAATAAATATACAACTACCGTTGTTTCTGAACCTTGGCATTGGTGTGATCATTGGTGCCCTGACTAAGGACAACGAAGAATCGCATGCCCAGTATTCCCGCATGGTCAGGAGCCCGGTATCCAGCTGTATCACCCTCGTGCCTACACCGTGACCACATTATCCTACAGCTGCCCCGGTTCCTGCCTGTTAGCACCATCTATACTGCGGAGTGGCCCCTAGGGGCCTGGGGCATCGCACATCCACCCTATTAGATAGCCGCTATGTAGACATCCCCCCTGTTAGATAGCCGCTATGTAGGCATCCCCCCTGTTAGATAGCCGCTATGTAGGCATCCCCCCTGTTAGATAGCCGCTATGTAGACATCCCCCCCGTTAGATAGCCGCTATGTAGACATCCCCCGTTAGATAGCCGCTATGTAGGCATCCCCCCTGTTAGATAGCCGCTATGTAGGCATCCCCCCTGTTAGATAGCCGCTATGTAGGCATCCCCCCTGTTAAATAGACGCTATGTAGGCATCCCCCCCGTTAGATAGCCGCTATGTAGGCATCCCCCCTGTTAGATAGCCGCTATGTAGGCATCCCCCCTGTTAAATAGCCCCTATGTGGTCATCCATTCTGTTAGTTAGCCGCTATGTAGACATCCCCCCTGTTAGATAGCCGCTATGTAGGCATCCCCCCTGTTGGATAGCCGCTATGTAGACATCCCCCCTGTTAGATAGCAGCTATGTAGACATCCCCTGTTAGATAGCTGCTATGTAGGCATCCATCCTGTTAGATAGCAGCTATGTAGACATCCCCTGTTAGATAGCTGCTATGTAGGCATCCATCCTGTTAGATAGCCGCTATGTAGGCATCCCCCCTGTTAGATAGCCGCTATGTGGGCATCCATTCTGTTAGTTAGCCGCTATGTAGACATCCCCCCTGTTAGATAGCCGCTATGTAGACATCCCCCCTGTTAGATAGCCGCTATGTAGGCATCCCCCCTGTTAGATAGCCGCTATGTAGACATCCCCCCCGTTAGATAGCCGCTATGTAGGCATGCCCCCTGTTAGATAGCTGCTATGTAGGCATCCCCCCTGTTAGATAGCCGCTATGTAGGCATCCCCCCTGTTAGATAGCCGCTATGTAGGCATCCCCCCTGTTAGATAGCCGCTATGTAGGCATCCCCCCTGTTAGATAGCCGCTATGTAGGCATCCCCCCTGTTAGATAGCCGCTATGTAGACATCCCCCCTGTTAGATAGCCGCTATGTAGGCATCCCCCCTGTTGGATAGCCGCTATGTAGACATCCCCCCTGTTAGATAGCAGCTATGTAGACATCCCCTGTTAGATAGCCGCTATGTAGGCATCCCCCCTGTTAAATAGCCCCTATGTGGGCATCCATTCTGTTAGTTAGCCGCTATGTAGACATCCCCCCTGTTAGATAGCCGCTATGTAGACATCCCCCCGTTAGATAGCGGCTATGTAGGCATCCCCCCTGTTAGATAGCGGCTATGTAGACATCCATCCTGTTAGATAGCTGCTATGTAGGCATCCCCCCTGTTGGATAGCCGCTATGTAGACATCCCCCCGTTAGATAGCCGCTATGTAGGCATCCCCCCTGTTAGATAGCCGCTATGTAGGCATCCCCCCTGTTAGATAGCCGCTATGTAGGCATCCCCCCTGTTAGATAGCACCCATGTAGACATCCCCTCTGTTAGCTAGCCCCTATGGCACTCCTCAGTTTAAGTTAAAGGGCTTTCACAGTTAAAGGGCATCACTTGTAGCACCCGGTGCTGATGCCAGAAGAGGGGTGTAAGACACATGCGGGCGTCCGGGGATGGAAGAACATCACACCAATATTGGTAATCTCCAGACGGATGTGAGATGGTTGGGAGGTATGGAACCACAGGGGCCGAGCTGACATCTGGTGGCTGTCAGGGGTCACTGCATCTTGGGTTATGTTGGTGGAAATTGTGATGACTATTACTGACTGACTCTCTGATGCTGTCGCCTGCACTGACAGTCCCAGATATCATATCCTAGATTTGTGGTTTACTGTACTGGAGGAGGAAATAATTATTGTTCAGCAGCTGCCCTGGCAAGACCCTGAAATTACCAGGAGTGACCACTAGATGGCAGAAGAACTTCAGAAATACTAGAATCAGGCAGCTGAGGAGCCAGGGATGACTCCAGCAGTGAATGATAGAGACAGGAATGGGGGCCCGGTGTATGATAGAGAGAGGAATGGGGGCCCGGTGTATGATAGAGATAGGAATGGGGGCCCGGTGTATGATAGAGATAGGAATGGGGGCCCGGTGTACGATAGAGACAGGAATAGGGGGCCTACTGTAGGGGCCGGGATGTGTGTGGGGGAGGTGTAGGGGCTGGGATGTGTGTGAGGGAGGTGTAGGGGCCGGGATGTGTGTGAGGGAGGTGTAGGGGCAGGGATGTGTGTAAGGATAGTGTAGGGGCCGGGATGTGTGTGAGGGCGGTGTAGGGGCCGGGATGTGTGTGAGGGCGGTGTAGGGGCCGGGATGTGTGTGAGGGCGGTGTAGGGGCCGGGATGTGTGTGAGGGCGGTGTAGGGGCCGGGATGTGTGTGAGGGAGGTGTAGGGGCCGGGATGTGTGTGAGGGCGGTGTAGGGGCCGGGATGTGTGTGAGGGCGGTGTAGGGGCCGGGATGTGTGTGAGGGAGGTGTAGGGGCCGGGATGTGTGTGAGGGCGGTGTAGGGGCCGGGATGTGTGTGAGGGAGGTGTAGGGGCCGGGATGTGTGTGAGGGAGGTGTAGGGGCCGGGATGTGTGTGAGGGCGGTGTAGGGGCCGGGATGTGTGTGAGGGCGGTGTAGGGGCTGGGATGTGTGTGAGGGAGGTGTAGGGGCCGGGATGTGTGTGAGGGCGGTGTAGGGGCTGGGATGTGTGTGAGGGAGGTGTAGGGGCCGGGATGTGTGTGAGGGCGGTGTAGGGGCCGGGATGTGTGTGAGGGCGGTGTAGGGGCCGGGATGTGTGTGAGGGCGGTGTAGGGGCTGGGATGTGTGTGAGGGAGGTGTAGGGGCCGGGATGTGTGTGAGGATAGTGTAGGGGCCGGGATGTGTGTGAGGGCGGTGTAGGGGCCGGGATGTGTGTGAGGGCGGTGTAGGGGCCGGGATGTGTGTGAGGGCGGTGTAGGGGCCGGGATGTGTGTGAGGATAGTGTAGGGGCCGGGATGTGTGTGAGGATAGTGTAGGGGCCGGGATGTGTGTGACGGTGGTGTAGGGGCCGGGATGTGTGTGAGGGCGGTGTAGGGGCCGGGATGTGTGTGAGGGAGGTGTAGGGGCCGGGATGTGTGTGAGGGCGGTGTAGGGGCCGGGATGTGTGTGAGGGAGGTGTAGGGGCCGGGATGTGTGTGAGGGGAGTGTAGGGGCCGGGATGTGTGTGAGGGGAGTGTAGGGGCCGGGATGTGTGTGAGGGGAGTGTAGGGGCCGGGATGTGTGTGAGGATAGTGTAGGGGCCGGGATGTGTGTAAGGATAGTGTAGGGGCCGGGATGTGTGTGAGGATAGTGTAGGGGCCGGGATGTGTGTGAGGGCGGTGTAGGGGCCGGGATGTGTTAGGGCGGTGTAGGGACCGGGATGTGTGTGAGGGCGGTGTAGGGGCCGGGATGTGTGTGAGGGAGGTGTAGGGGCCGGGATGTGTGTGAGGGAGGTGTAGGGGCCGGGATGTGTGTGAGGGAGGTGTAGGGGCCGGGATGTGTGTGAGGGGAGTGTAGGGGCCGGGATGTGTGTGAGGGGAGTGTAGGGGCCGGGATGTGTGTGAGGATAGTGTAGGGGCCGGGATGTGTGTGAGGGCGGTGTAGGGGCCGGGATGTGTGTGAGGGCGGTGTAGGGGCCGGGATGTGTGTGAGGGAGGTGTAGGGGCCGGGATGTGTGTGAGGGCGGTGTAGGGGCCGGGATGTGTGTGAGGGCGGTGTAGGGGCCGGGATGTGTGTGAGGATAGTGTAGGGGCCGGGATGTGTGTGAGGGAGGTGTAGGGGCAGGGATGTGTGTGAGGGAGGTGTAGGGGCCGGGATGTGTGTGAGGGAGGTGTAGGGGCCGGGATGTGTGTGAGGGCGGTGTAGGGGCCGGGAGGTGTGTGGGGGAGGTGTAGGGGCCGGGATGTGTGTGAGGAAGGTGTAGGGGCAGGGAGGTGTGTGGGGGAGGTGTAGGGGCCGGGATGTGTGTGAGGAAGGTGTAGGGGCAGGGATGTGTGTGAGGGCGGTGTAGGGGCCGGGATGTGTGTGAGGATAGTGTAGGGGTCGGGATGTGTGTGAGGGAGGTGTAGGGGCCGGGATGTGTATGAGGGCGGTGTAGGGGCCGGGAGGTGTATGGGGGAGGTGTAGGGGCCGGGATGTGTGTGAGGAAGGTGTAGGGGCAGGGATGTGTGTGAGGGCGGTGTAGGGGCCGGGATGTGTGTGAGGGGAGTGTAGGGGCCGGGATGTGTGTGAGGGCGGTGTAGGGGCCGGGATGTGTGTGAGGGGAGTGTAGGGGCCGGGATGTGTGTGAGGGCGGTGTAGGGGCCGGGATGTGTGTGAGGGCGGTGTAGGGGCCGGGATGTGTGTGAGGGCGGTGTAGGGGCCGGGATGTGTGTGAGGGCGGTGTAGGGGCTGGGATGTGTGTGAGGATAGTGTAGGGGCCGGGATGTGTGTGAGGATAGTGTAGGGGCCGGGATGTGTGTAAGGATAGTGTAGGGGCCGGGATGTGTGTGAGGGCGGTGTAGGGGCCGGGATGTGTGTGAGGGAGGTGTAGGGGCCGGGATGTGTGTGAGGGCGGTGTAGGGGCCGGGATGTGTGTGAGGATAGTGTAGGGGCCGGGATGTGTGTAAGGATAGTGTAGGGGCTGGGATGTGTGTGAGGGAGGTGTAGGGGCCGGGATGTGTGTGAGGGAGGTGTAGGGGCCGGGATGTGTGTGAGGGCGGTGTAGGGGCCGGGATGTGTGTGAGGGCGATGTAGGGGCTGAGATGTGTGTGAGGGGAGTGTAGGGGCTGGGCAGGGGCCCATGTCTAAGTAGTAACAGTACTCTGCCGGGAAAGGTGCTGTATATCGTGTACTGGGTGGGAGAATGCTCATAATCACATTTAGATATACTCTGGATACATGACCGCCTGCACAGTCTCGGAGACCGCCCTGTGTGAGGGCGGTGTAGGGGCCGGGATGTGTGTGAGGGAGGTGTAGGGCCGGGATGTGTGTGAGGGAGGTGTAGGGGCCGGGATGTGTGTGAGGATAGTGCGATGCCCTGGCCCCTGGGGGCCACTTCCGCAGTGCTGGTGTTATGAGCGGGCAATGACCGGGGCAGCTGCAGGGGTTATACTTGTCACGGTATAGGCCTGAGGGCGGCACAGCTGTAGAGCCGGTCTGTGGAATCTGCGGGTGATGATGGGCATGCGATTCTTCGCTGCACCTACTCAGGGCACCAGTTAGTGGACACCAATGCCAGGGTTCAGTAACAGCGGTTTTATTATAGATGAGGTAACTAGTAGCAACAGTTCTGTCCGGATGCAACCGGGTATATAGCAGGCTTTGACAAATAAGGCAGGAGTGGTGCTGCATAGGCTGTGAGAATACGTGCCGGATGATGGGAGTAGGAGTATGAGAGAAATAGCGTTGCTGGGTGGATTAGCTTGAGAATAATACTTGCTGTGAATCCTTGTAGCGATGAGGAGAGATAACAGAATGACACCCAGATGAGAGAGAAGACTCCGGACACTTGAGCAGGCAGATACAGCCGAAGACTTGAATATAGCAGAGCACTCGATCCACAACTCCTCTGAGGTAGGAGAGGGACGACACACACAACCTCCTTGCTCAGCAGCAAGGGGAAGACTAACTTGTTAGGAGGAAGTGGGAGGTCACATGGTTGCTCCTGGCCAGAGCTAGTCGGCCATTGGAGGAACCATGGTTACAGGTCACGTGATCAACAGCCTTGCATACCACTGTACAATGTAATAATACACAGGAATACATGAGAACACACATGAGAATGCACATTACTAGAGAATACTAGGGGAAAACCAGCAGCAGTTGCAGTGCAAACACTTACCAGAACAGGCATTGACACAGAAACAGAAATGGCCATAATAGGAGTAGTAGTCTGCATGTTCTGGGACACTGCATACCTCCCTAGCAAGTTTGAGCCGACCTCGCCGAATCTAGAAGGCAGCAAACATGAATAGACTGGACAATCAAACAACAGGAATGAATGATGAGAGTGAGTGTGATGAGGTGTGTGTTTCCCACGCCCAAGGCACAGGTGAGAAGAGAGAGAGGATGAGAAACCCTAGTGGCAGGACTTCACCTAGGGGTGCCTAACGTACTCTGGCGACCAGGTAGCTAGTGCGTGAACCATCTGACGTGTAAGCCAGGACAACTTAACTGCTGGTGGGTGACCCTCAATATTCCAGCCAGTTAGACAGTAGGTTTTCTGTTAAATGTGTTACCCTACTGGAGGAGAACGTGAAGACCTGTGTACTATCTTGGCGTGTTTGTGAAATGTCTTGGATACCTCAAAGAGAATAGAACAAAATAATAAAAGCAAGCATACATCTGGGCGCCCATGCATACGGGTCAATCATACAACACAATTACTCAATAGGCCAAACACACGAAAGGGTATAAAGGTGCAATATGTATGGACCAGTGTGAATGTTAAGTAAGACTATGTGTGATAACTACTGTGTTGGGACAAGACAGAGGTGAACAAATACTGGAAACAAAAGGAAAGGAAAAACAAAGGACAACAAATACTGCGAGGTCCTGAGGAGAACTGGCTCACATGAATCTGAATGAAACCTGAGAAAAATCTGAATGAAAATCTGAGGAAAATCTGCATACGAACTGGCTCAACTAAATCTTTCCAGCTATAGATATGATAATAATACACAATAATGAGACTGGATGAGAAAATACACTCCTACATAAACTGGACTTTCTCTGAGGTATATGTATACTGACTTCTCTTACTCAGAGGAGGAGCTATCTGACTCAGACACTGGAAAATATACTGTTTTACAAAAGAGGCACTCTACTCTGAGGCTATCTATGTAACCTTGTGCTTACTCAGAGGAGGAAATACAAAGACTTTGATAACACTGGAATACAATAGTAGAAAAAGTGCAATAATACCCTGTGTGGAACACACAATCACAGGAAAGTGCATTAGGAAGGAATGGATTAAGTGTCTCTGTTAGGTAGAGTCTCTTTTAGGCAATTAGAACATCGTCCATGTAAAAGGCTCTGGGACAGGCACTAGAGAACTTTTTGTTATGGTAAGTGTCCATCAGCTCATGGCTGGTTAGTACAGGGAACTTGGTCAGGAGGACCAGGCACGAACCTTGAACGTTGCATAGCAGGAACCTGAAACAATTAAACAGTTAGACAACAGAAACAGTTAAGGACTCATCTCTGAAGCGGAGTGGAGGAATTCCTCTGGTAGAGCGCTCAGACCGTCTCAGCAGAGGATCCTCTTCAACAGTGATTGGTGCAGGTACAGGTGGAAGATCACCCCCAGTGTCTGGTTGTAGAGATGGAGTTGTTGGAGGCACAATTGGAAGTGGAGGGGCCACTGGAATGTGTACAGGGACCGCTGGATAGCCTATGGCCATGAGGAACGGTTCAACTTGGAACATTTCTTCCAGAGAGAGAGGTTTAGCTGGAGCTGCTGGGGGAGCCGGAGGTGTGGATGCAGGTACCGGACACGGTACTGTAAGGCCCTGTAGGTCCTCCTTAGTGCAACGTTTTATCCTATTCCGGTGCATCGTCTGTGGGGCTAGCCCTGGTTTTTTTACTTCATACACATCAGTCTCTGGGTAAGGGATAGAAGAGATGACATAGGGCTCAGGCTCCCAAAGGCTTTCAAGTTTGTGAGAGCGATGATATTTCTTTAGCCAAACTTTATCTCCCACTTGTAGTGGTGTGGCATTCGCCCTTTGGTTGTAGGCATCCTCGCTGCTGAGCTTCCCCCATCCTCCGGTCAACAATTTCCTGGGCATCCTGGATTCTCCTCTGATGCTCCCGAACCCAGTCAGTTTCAGGTAGGGGGTTGAAGGTGTCAGGTGCTTGGACTCCAAGAGCACGGTCCTGAGGAAGTTGGCCTTGGCGGCCGAACATCAGGTAGAACGGGGAGTAGCCAGTGGAACAATGAGTGGTATTGTTATAGATCTCCACCAGTTCATCCAACAAGTGGGGCCACTCTACTCTCTTCGTCACTGAAGCCGTTCGGAGCATGTTGATAAAGACCTGGTTAACTTTTTCACACAGACCATTCCCTTGAGGGTGATAGGCCGTGGTACGGAGCTTCTTACATTCGTGGTAGGCACACAGCTCCTGGAAAAGTTGCGACTCGAAGGCCGGACCCCGGTCCGTCAGCAGAGTCTCTGGGCACCCATAGTGCTTTACATACTCCTTGTAAAAAGTAAGGGCGGTGGTCTTGGCGGTCAAGTCTCTGACAGGTACCACGACTACCCACTTGGAGTAATGGTCGACCATGGTGAGGGCGTAGGTATACCCGCATCTTGTAGGGGCCAGCTTCACATGGTCCAGGGCGACTAGCTGATTCGGCCGGTGGGAGATGATTGAATGCAAAGGGGCCCTGACCTCTCTTCCCCCAGCTTTGGAGATATTACAGGCAGGGCACTCAGCACACCAGTTCTCGATGTCAGCCCTCATCCCGATCCAGTAGAACCGCTGTCGGATAGTGGCCTCCGTCTTGTGTACCCCGAAATGACCGGACCGGTCATGGTAGGCATCTAGCACCATCTTAGCGTCTCGTCGGGGAATGAGGATCTGGTGGCACCTCTCCCCAGAGACCGGGTCAAGAGAGTTCCGCAGGATCAGTCCCTTCTGTAGGAAGAGCCTCTTTCTTTGCCTCCAGAGTCGCCTTAGCTCGACATCAGGATAGGGCCTCTTTATCCGCATGGGGACCCGACCATTAGAGAGGTAGTCATAGATCTCCCCCAGGACACGGGACTCTTCCTGGATGGTCTGCCACCTTGCCAAGTCTTGCGAGGCCCTAGGTGGAGGCGAAGGCGTTTCAGGCCTAGCTGCATCAATAGCACTCTGGGTAGCGAACCTTTGATAGAAGGGAGGCATTTCTACATCTTCCCAATCGCTGTCCTCTGGGGCCTCTTCGCCCTTGGGTAGTCGGGACAGGAGGTCTGCATTGACGTTAGCCTTGCCACTGCGGTACTTAATTTCAAACTGGAAATTGGCCAGTCGAGAAGCCCACCGCTGTTCCAGGGCGCCCAGCCGAGCAGTGTTGAGATGCGCCAACGGGTTGTTATCCGTATAGATGGTAACAGGGGTGGCAGCCAGGTAGTCCTTGAACTTTTCGGTGACGGCCCACACTAGGGCTAGTAACTCCAACTTGAAGGAGCTATAATTGTTGTCGTTCTTTTCAGCGCCCCGAAGACTCCGGCTGGCATAAGCTACAACTCTCTCTTGGCCATTTTGAACCTGGGACAGCACAGCTCCCAGGCCTTGGAAGCTGGCGTCCGTGTAGAGCCGGAAAGGAAGGTTATAGTCCGGGTAGGCCAGGATAGGAGGCGTAGTCAACAGGCGTTTCAGGGTTTGAAAGGCAACCTCCTGCCGTTCGGACCACTCGACGGGGAGCCGTCGGTTGTAGCTTTCTCGAGGGCAACCCCGGAGTAACTCATTGAGGGGCTCGGCCACTTGGGCAAAGTGGGGAATGAAGCGGCGGTAATAGCCGGCAAATCCCAGAAAACTTCTCACCTCCTTGACGGTCTTAGGGGTATCCCAGTGTTCCACAGCCGAGATCTTCTCTGGATCGGGTTGTATCCCCTCAGCACTCACAACATGCCCCAGATAGTTCACTTGGGGTTTGAGAAGGTGGCACTTGGAAGGCTTGATTTTCAGGCCGTGATCGATTAGGACCTGGAACACTTCAGCCAGATGATGGACGTGATCTTCGTAGGTACGTGAATAGACAATCACATCATCTAGGTAGAGCAGGACACTCTGAAAGTTGAGATGGCCGAGACACCTTTCCATCAACCGCTGGAAGGTAGTGGGGGCGTTGCACAGACCGAAGGGCATGCTGGTGAATTCAAAGAGCCCCATGGGGGTGGTGAAGGCCGTCTTCTCACGGTCTTCGGGTGCCATGGGCACCTGCCAGTACCCACTGGTGAGGTCCAAGGTGGAGAAGTAGGCGGCTGACCCCAAAGCAGCAATAGACTCTTCGATCCGGGGCAAAGGATAGGCATCCTTGTGGGTGATTGTGTTTATCTTCCTATAATCCACGCAGAACCGGATGTTACCGTCTTTCTTTTTCACAAGGACAATAGGGGCAGCCCATGGACTCTGACTTTCTTGGATAACGTTAGAGTCTTTCATCTCCTTGAGCAGTTTCTTGACCTGCTGATAGCTGGCAGGGGGGATTGGCCGATGTTTCTCTTTGATAGGCAAATGGTCCCCAGTGTTGATCCGATGCTGGACCAGATTGGTCTTCCCGAAATCGAGGGAGTGTTTGCTGAAGGCCTCGTGATACCTTTTGGCCACCTTGAGGATGCCGTGGAGGTATTCAAGTGGGGTATTGGCATCTCCAATATGGAGCTCGTCCCACCAAGGGGCGAGAGCCCTGTTTGAGTCCCTTTGAGTGCCACAGATGGATCTCTGATAGGCGATGGTCTCCTCACAGACGATGTCCTCAGGATCGAGTTGGTATAGCATGGCCACGGTGGTGAACTTGGGTAGGTCAGCTGGGGAGTCTCCAAGGTTCACCAGACGGACAGGGACCTGACCATTGGAGACGGTCACCAGGCTTCTAGCGGCCCTGACAAGAGGTTGCCCCTCAATTTCAATAGCATCCAGAAGGGCCACATAGTCAGCATTGTTAAGGCCCAGACGGACCCTGCACCAGATGAGGAACTCACTGTTAGCTGGGATGGTGATCGGACGAGCATCTCTAGTGTGGACACGGCAGATTTCTCCTCGAGGATTGGCAAACTTCCGCTGAGCGGTGAGCACTTTAATGGTCTTCTGGACGGCTTGCCTGTACTGAGGAGAAGCACAAGACATAGAGGCATTCAAGGCATCCAACACTTCAGTGAATACATGACGGATAATATTCATGCCTAATACCACGGTCCCACTATCTCCCTGAGCCTCAGTAACAATGATACCCTGACGTGCTAGCTCTTGCTTCCCTATGCAGACAGTGGGTTCCCAGTAACCTAGTTGCACAATAGGACGACCATTACTAGCAATAAGTTTCAGACGGTATTTCTCAACTGGACCTAGGGTTCTCAGATCCCAATGTTCTTCAAACACATGCCTCGGGATAGTGGTAACCTGGGAACCTGTATCTACCAGAGCCTCCAGGGGGACTCCGTCCACCCAGAGAGTCACATGCGGGCATTGTGAGAGGAACCTTGAGAACCACTGTGCTTCCTGCGGGCATGGATCTCGACCTCCTGGGTGTTGGCCCTCGGACCCAGGGGTAGCCCGTTTAACTGATAGCATTGGGAGCGGTAGTGTCCATGTCGCCTACAGTGGCGGCAATAGGGGCGCTCAGGGGATCTAAGTCTCTGTGGAGGAGGCCGATCGGGAACTGCATACTCAGGGCAGGGGTCCTGTGGTGGTGGAGGTGTTGGATAGGCCCCTTGTAGCCCCCTTAGGGCTTGGCAGAGAGAGTCAACCACTTGCGTAAGGAGAGCAGGGATCGCTGGTGAGCTAGCCGGGATAGACTGTTGGGCAGCTTGTATAGCGGAAACCGGCGGAACCATAGTGGGCACTGGAGGTGAGGGTATAGATCCCACCGGGTCTGGGCAATCTGAACCTGGAGTACAGCCGTCACAGGGATTGTCAATGCCAACCACCCTCAGAGCCAGAGTCTTGAAGTCCAGGAAAGGCATTGTAGGGTTTTGGGAAGCTAGCATACGCAATTGGCTCTGGATGAGTCTAGAGTCCACCCCCTCTATGAAGCGGTCAGTGATCATACTCTCCACAGCCGAGGGGTCTATGGTATCAACCTGTCTCAGGGCCCGGTAGGCAGATTGGAGTGCTAGTGCATAGTCTCTGAGGGTCTCACCTGGCCTTTGTCGTCTGTCATAAAACTTAAAGCGGACCTCCGTGGGTGACTGTACCTCAAATTCTTTACTCAGCCGGGCCAGGATCTGTTGTACATTAGCTTTCTCCGTAGCTGGCCATGACCGCACCTCCTCTGCAGCGGGACCCTCCAGTTGTCCTAGCAGCAACTGCACCTGCTGAGTGGGAGAGAGTGAGACAAGTTCAAGGGTGCGGGAAATTTTTTCCTTGAAATCAGCCAACGTGTGGGGTTCTCCTTTATAACAGGGAAGGTTGTTGGGCCCAATGAAGAACGGAACCGCTGCGGTAGCCATAGCAACGGGAGCCGCGGGTGGCGCCCGGGCCATCGGCGGACTGCCGGACCCGTCAGAGTCACTGTGATGGCCGGTGGACATGATGAGGGGTTCTGGTGCAAAGCGCCTGGAAGAAAGCAGAGGCGAGGAGAGCTTGCGGGAACAGCAGGCACCGATAGGCAGGGTGTCCGGGGCCGGGGAGGGATAGGCCGGAAGTCAGCACCAACACTTCCGGTGGTCCGGGCACAATCTCCTTCCTTCCTGCAACAGAGGCTTGGATACTGCAGGGCCGGGGCGGAGCTGGGGCGGAGCTTGAGCGGAGCGCGCGCGCGCAAAGACGGTGCGTCACCAGCTGACTTGACCCCTTAGCAGGCCACAGCGTGGCAATAGCAGAGTCTCTGAGGATGATGAGAGGTAGCAAATATGAACACCGCGGGGTGTACGTATCCTGTTCGTGACGCCAAAAATGCGATGCCCTGGCCCCTGGGGGCCACTTCCGCAGTGCTGGTGTTATGAGCGGGCAATGACTGGGGCAGCTGCAGGGGTTATACTTGTCACGGTATAGGCCTGAGGGCAGCACAGCTGTAGGGACGGTCTGTGGAATCTGCGGGTGATGATGGGCATGCGATTCTTCGCTGCACTTAGTCAGGGCACCAGTTAGTGGACACCAATGCCAGGGTTCAGTAACAGCGGTTTTATTATAGATGAGGTAACTAGTAGCAACAGTTCTGTCCGGATGCAACCGGGTATATAGCAGGCTTTGACAAATAAGGCAGGAGTGGTGCTGCATAGGCTGTGAGAATACGTGCCGGATGATGGGAGTAGGAGTATGAGAGAAATAGCGTTGCTGGGTGGATTAGCTTGAGAATAATACTTGCTGTGAATCCTTGTAGCGATGAGAAGAGATAACGGAATGACACCCAGATGAGAGAAAAGAATCCGGACACTTGAGCAGGCAGATACAGCCGAAGACTTGAATACAGCAGAGCACTCGATCCACAACTCCTCTGAGGCAGGAGAGGGACGACACACAACCTCCTTGCTCAGCAGCAAGGGGAAGACTAACTTGTTAGGAGGAAGTGGGAGGTCACATGGTTGCTCCTGGCCAGAGCTAGTCGGCCATTGGAGGAACCATGGTTACAGGTCACGTGATCAACAGCCTTGCATACCACTGTACAATGTAATAATACACAGGAATACATGAGAACACACATGAGAATGCACATTACTAGAGAATACCAGGGGAAAACCAGCAGCAGTTGCAGTGCAAACACTTACCAGAACAGGCATTGACACAGCAAGAGAAATGGCCATAATAGGAGTAGTAGTCTGCATGTTCTGGGACACTGCAATAGTGTAAGGGCCGGGATGTGTGTGAGGGAGGTGTAGGGGCTGGGATGTGTGTGAGGGAGGTGTAGGGGCCGGGATGTGTGTGAGGGCAGTGTAGGGGCCGGGATGTGTGTGAGGATAGTGTAGGGGCCGGGATGTGTGTGAGGATAGTGTAGGGGCCGGGATGTGTGTAAGGATAGTGTAGGGGCCGGGATGTGTGTGAGGGCGGTGTAGGGGCCGGGATGTGTGTGAGGGAGGTGTAGGGGCCGGGATGTGTGTGAAGGCGGTGTAGGGGCCGGGATGTGTGTGAGGGAGGTGTAGGGGCCGGGATGTGTGTGAGGGAGGTGTAGGGGCCGGGATGTGTGTGAGGGAGGTGTAGGGGCCGGGATGTGTGTGAGGGAGGTGTAGGGGCCGGGATGTGTGTGAGGGAGGTGTAGGGGCCGGGATGTGTGTGAGGGAGGTGTAGGGGCTGGGATGTGTGTGAGGGCGGTGTAGGGGCCGGGATGTGTGTGACGGTGGTGTAGGGGCTGGGATGTGTGTGAGGGCGGTGTAGGGGCCGGGATGTGTGTGAGGGCGGTGTAGGGGCTGGGATGTAAGTGCGGGCGGTGTAGGGGCCGGGATGTGTGTGAGGGCGGTGTAGGGGCCGTGATGTGTGTGAGGGCGGTGTAGGGGCTGGGATGTGTGTGAGGGGAGTGTAGGGGCTGGGCAGGGGCCCATGTCTATGTAGTAACAGTATTCTGCCGGAAAAGGTGCTGTATATCGTGTACTGGGTGGGAGAATGCTCATACTCACATTTAGATATACATGACCGCCTGCACAGTCTCGGAGACCGCCCTGTGTGGTAGTACAAGTCCTAGGTCTCTGTCTCTGGCTGGAGCTGACTAGTGAAGGTTTCCCCACGTAGTTAAGTGTAGTGTCAGTAAAGTACTCCAGCTTAGCGCACTTTTACTTTCCTCTTCCTTTCCTTTGGGGATGACTGTCCTGACTTAGAAGTTCCCTGGTGTAGACAAGGGTGGTTCTAGTTTCTGGGGACCTCATCTTTAGTGTCCAGCAGCAAAAAACTGCTGTAGTCTCTCACTACAACTGCAACTCTCCTGATTGGAGTAAAACCAAAACCCCCAACTGAACAGGAAGCCCCTTACCTTATATAGGGTCACGTGACAGGAAGTGCAAATGAGAGAGTGTAGTGGTGTACAGAGCATAGACACAGTTAACGAATAGAACATAGCTTAAAGGGAACCTGTCACCCTCCCCCCCCTAGTCTATGTGGTAAGGTTAAAGGGAACCTGTCTCCCCCTTTGCCCCGGGTAGTACTTACCCCATCTCGCCAAGTCCCTCTCCTGGAGCCGGTCCTGGGACAGAGATACCATTGTCGGAAGCCCGGCACACGCGCTGCATAGAAGAGTCCGATATCCATAGAGAATGAATTGAGCCGTAATTTTGTATGAGCGTCAGACTTATCTCTGCAGCGTGCGCTGGGCTTCAGACAAGGATATCTACGTCCCGGGACCAGCTCCAGGAGCAGGACTTGGCGAGATGGGGTAAGTATACAGGGCTCTAGCAGGGGGTCGGGCGTCTTTCACCCTGGCACGGGGGGTGACAGGTTCCCTTTAACCTTACCACATAGCCACATAGACTGCAGCCGTGCACAGGGGGAAGGAGACACCTAGTGGCTGCAGTGGAGATTGCAGCTGACATCACTTGGTGTCACACCTGTGAGAATTACTTTACCTGGGTTGTAGACGACTTGGGGAACCACCTGTGGTGGGACACTACACCTGCACCCACCACTTCTGCACCCGTTGTGGTGTCCTATCACGGGTGTTACTATTGGTTACACCCTTTATAAAAGCCTGTACTTATTGCTCACAAGTGGTAATAAGTAGTGATAAGGTTTCGCAACTAGATGTCACTGTCTTAGATGTATGTGTTTAGATGCTGAAGTATGCAAAGGGTTATTGTTTGTTCATATGTCACATGGATCTGTACACCAATGGAAATCTTTTCTTCTCCTCTCACCTCTCTTTTTACTTTCTCTATTGCACTCTTCACCCACTCACAGTGCACTTTAGATACGCTGAGGAAGGAAGTCACATGGGTAGAGGAAGTGTGTAAGTCTTACGTGTTGGACATTGTAGAGGAAGGACGCAAGCTAGACAGCTCTCTTACAGTGGTCCTCTCTGGGCCCTGGCCCTCTGCAGGTCCCCTTGCTTAGATCAGTCTTAGCTAGAACCCTGTATGGGTAGGAAGCAAGACCCAGCTCACCGTTTTAATTTAGTAACGCTACACGACACTAACATCCCGGCAGAGCACAGTACTACTTGGGCTGGGACTCTCACGACATCCTCCTTTCTGCTACTCTGCTTTTTTGTATTCTTCAACATGTTACTCAGTCAGCACGACTGTACTCCTCACTCTATTTCTATTGCAGATCTGGTTACTGCACATCAAGTGTCTTATCAAGTGCTTTATCAAGGGAACTGTCAAGTGTATTCTACCCTTTTAAAGAAAAGCTGTCTAACTTGCTGCACTCAAGTACCTTTCAAGTAAAACGAGATTATCTATGTTAAAGAGACTTTGTGATTCTTCATCTCACACAGACACAGTGTACACTACAGCCTTGGGACACTTCCCCTTTCTGTGGGTGGCAGTTCCGATAGTCCGGGAGGGTCACTACACCACTCTTGCCATCCATAACTACACTAACCCAAGGGACCCGGTAGCAGCCCGGCAGGACACTGACCACAGGGGAAAAGGGTACAACCGGCCTTCTAAGTTAAAAGCAGGCGTGCCCCCATACCTGTGTGCCCAACCGACACTGGCGTCACAAAGTATTATCTTAAGGTCCAGCTGTATCTCGGCCAACCACCTCCGGAGTGGCGTCACACATCACCATCTAGGGATGTTGTGTCCGATCCTCTGACACAACATCCCAGGGGGTCACCACACCATTACCTCTGCACCCCTCACCTCTGCACCCGTCACCTCTGTACCAGTCACCTCTGCATCCATCACCTCTGCACACATCCAGTACACAGTAGCCTGTCTCTCTTTTGGTCCTGATGCAAAAGCCTGTACTTATTGTAAGTAAGTGGTGATAAAGTAGTGATAAAGTTTCGCCACTAGATGTCGGTATTATAGGTATGTGTACTCAGTTGTTGCACAGCTCAAGTACGTAAAGGGTTATTGTTTATTTGTGTGTCACATGGATCTGTGAATCTATAGGACCAGTGGCGTAGCTACCATGGTTGCAGTGGTTACCGCTGCAACCTGGCCCGCCACCAGGGGGTGTCTGCGAGGCCTGGCTGATGCGGCTGCCAGGGGTGTTCCGTCCTATCCCCGGCATCGCACGCATCAGAGAGCTCACTGTGCACATGTGGCTGTGACTTCCGGCAAAGGGAGCGCATGTTAGAGACGCATGATGCGTGCAATGCCGGAAATAGGACGGAACACCCCCGGCAACCGCGCATCAGCCGTGGGACAGTCCAGGAGAGGAGAGGCTCGACGGGGGAGAGTGTTGTTAGGTGAGGTTTTTTTTTCTGCTTTGCCATCTAGGGGACAACATGGGAGGGGAGGAGGGGGGGGGCATCTATAAGGGGGAGCTATATAGGGGGTATCTATAAGGGGACTACATGGGAGGGGGCCATCTATAAGGGGAAGCTACATGGGGGCATCTCTAAGGGGACAACATGTCAGGGGGGCCATCTATAAGGGGACAAGATGGGAGGGAAGGAGGGGGGCATCTATAAGGGGGAGCTACATAGGTGGCATCTATAAGGGGACTACATGGGGGGCATCTATAAAGGGACAACATGGGAGGGGGGCATCTATAAGGGGACAACATAGGAGGGGGACATCTATAAAGGGAAAACATGGGAGGGGGCATCCATAAGGGGATGGGAGGGGGCATCCATAAGGGGATGAGAGGGGGGCTATCTATAAGGAGCCGACATGGGAGGGGGGCCATCTATAAGGGGGAGCTACATAGGGGGCATCTATAAGGGGACTACATGGAAGGGGGGCATCTATAAGGGGGAGCTACATAGGGGGCATCTATAAGAGGACAACATGAGAGGGCGGGCCATCTATAAGGGGACAACATGGGGGGAGGGCATCTATAAGGAGAGCTACATAGGGGACATCTATAAGGGGACAACATGGTAGGGGGGCATCTATAAAGGGGCAACATGAGAGGGGGGCATCTATAAGGGGACAACATGAGAGGGGGGGCATCTATAAAAAGACAACATGGGAGGGGGCATCTATAAGGGGACAGCATGGGAGGGGGGCCATCTATAAGGGGACAACATGGGAGGGGGGCCATCTATAAGGGGACAACATGGGAGGGGGTCATCTATAAGGGGAGTGACATAGGTGGCCATTTATAAGGGGGACAACATGGTGGCCATCTATAAGGGGGCAACATGGGGGCCATCTATATATAGGGGGACAACATCGTTTTGCATCTATAAGTGGGACAACATGGGGGGCATCTATAAGGGGGACAACATGGGGGGCCATCTATAAGGGGGGACAACACAGGTGGAGCCATCTATAAGGGGACTACACGGGGGGTATAATAGGAGATGCACAGTGGGGGGTATTTACTATAGGGGACCACATATGGGGCTGCACACTGGGCCATCTATATGGAAGACTGAACAAGGGGCCACCTATAAAGGTGGCTACACAGAGGGGGGCGAATACTATAGGGGGATCACATAGTGTCAGCCTACCTACTAAACGAGGGTGTAAAGGGGCCAATACAGATGTGCAGTGTGTAGAGAGATGAGGATGGTGCGGAGTGTGGAGCCTAATATGTCTTGCAGATTCTGTGCATTTGTGGCTCGGAGAAGTTCTCACAACGGCCCAGGGCAGATGGAGGGAAATGAAAAGGGAAGAACTCCTATGAAAGAAGACGTCCCCTGTGAGTCACTTGATATAACTGCACTGTGATGTATATGGAGTACAGAACCTGTGTACAGCTGGAGCAGCCTCTATATTACTGTATGAGGTGATAGTGATCTTTGTACAGTGGATGTTGTTCAGTAGCAGCGGTGGTGTTAGTCAGTATGTGGTGGTATTAGTCAGTATGTGGTGGTGTTGTTTGTTACTTGTTATCTGCTACTGTGTTTTATTGGTTGATGGTAGTGGTTGTGGTGTGGCGGTAATATTTCCCCGTTGGATACTGGTAATATTGATGTCAATAACAGAAAAAATAATAATAAAACAGCGCACTTTAGATACGCTGGAGATAGGAAGTCACATGGGTGACAGGAAGTGTAAGTCAGTCTTAGTCAGGTTCCTGTATGGTGAGGAAGCAAGACAAGACACAGCTCTCAGTTTCTCTTCAAGTCACTCTACACAACACTATGCAATGTTAGACCCCTTACAGGAGAGGACAAGTCAGAGATCATCTCAACCCACACCGTGGACTAGAAGAGTCATAGTGCAGGACAGTATCCACAACTGCAAAAACTAGGAACTGATCCGGTTAGAGCAAAGTTGCTTAGAGACTAGGAACTCTATCACACAGCGCGGTTGTCAGCAGGGAACCGTCAGCATTCCGCTCATCCCAGGTAGGTCTGGGGCCTTGTGTCACCCTCAAGGACGAGTCCCCCGACACTGGTAGGGCAACAGGTGGTTAATTCCGACCAAGTTCGATGCACAGGCACAAGTATTCTCTTTCAAGTCTTCTTATCTCTCTACCTCATCCTCCGACATCCCAGCAGAGCACAGTACTACTTGGGTTGGGACTCTCACGACATCCTCCTCTCTGCTCCTCTGATTCTTCTATATACAGCTCAACACACAACCCAGTAAGCGCGACTGTACTCTTTGCTATACTCCTAGCCTAGATCTGGATCCTGTATTATCAGGTATATTATCAAGTGTAACGTATCCTGTCAGTGCACAGCTGTATGTTCTGCTGCACAAAAGGACTTTCAGAGTAAACGAGAGATTATTTATGGTAAAGAGACTCTGTGATTCTTCGCCCCGCACCATCACAGTACACACAGTCCTTGGGACATTTCCCCTTTCTGTGGGTGGCAGTACCAATAGTCCGGGTGGGTCACTACTCCACTCCGGACCACCGTGATAACAACCCAAGGGACCCCGTAGCAGCCCGGCAGGACACTGACCACAGGGGAACAAGGTACAACCGACTTTCTAAAATAAAAGCAGGTGTGCCACTGTCACAACATAACATCACTGGGCTCGGCTGTATCTTGGCCAACCACCACAGGAGTTGCGTCATACTCTACTATCTGGCAATAAACCACACTGATCCCACTGCTGCCCTCTGCTGGTTGATACAGGACACAGGATAGTGGTGGCAGCAGCTACTGATG
Source organism: Dendropsophus ebraccatus (assembly GCF_027789765.1). Classification (NCBI taxonomy): domain Eukaryota; kingdom Metazoa; phylum Chordata; class Amphibia; order Anura; family Hylidae; genus Dendropsophus; species Dendropsophus ebraccatus. The sequence continues at coordinate 99,108,893 of NC_091464.1, forward strand.
GGATGATGATGAGGGCCGTGTACCTAGGATCTCCCTGATATAAGGGAATAGAACAAAGTGTTACAATGGCCTCATCCTGCAGAAGATTATATGTAACAGAGGGGCAGGAAGTGCGGCCGCTCGATATCTTCTTCTTCCGCTTCTCACTTCTCTCTGTAACTTCCCCTTTCTGTTGTCAGTGAGAACAGCAGGAATATGTGGTCGCTGTGTGTCCTGTGTGTCCTGCTGTCCCCGGTACAAGGTACGTGATGACAGAGACCCCACCAGCATACATGTCCCGGTGTGTATAGGTATAGCCGTGTGTGTGTGTGTGTGTGTATATATATGTGTGGTGTATAAGAGTATGTATGGTGTGTATGGGTATGTTTATGTGTGTGAATGAGTATGTATATGTGTGTGTATGAGTATGTATATGTGTGTGTATGAGTATGTATATGTGTGTATGAGTATGCATGGTGTGTATAGGTATGTATATGTGTGTGTATGAGTATGTATATGTGTGTGTGTATGAGTATGTATATGTGTGTGTATGGGGTGTGTGTGAGTATGTATATGTATGGTGTGTATGAGTATGTATATGTGTGGTGTGTATGAGTATGTATATGTATGGTGTGTATGAGTATGTATATGTGTGGTGTGTATGAGTATGTATATGTATGGTGTGTAAGTATGTATATGTGTAGTGTGTATGTGTATGAGTATGTATGTGTAGTGTGTATGAGTATGTATATGTATGGAATAATGAGTAGGTATATGTGTATGTGTATGAGTATGTATATGTGTAGTGTGTATGTATATGTGTAGTGTGTATGAGTATGTATATGTATGGTATGTATGAGTATGTATGTGTAGTGTGTATAAGTATGTATATGTGTAGAGTGTATGAGTATGTTTATGTGTAAAGTGTATAAGTATGTATATGTATGGTATGTATGTATATGTGTAGTGAGTATGAGTATGTATGTGTGTGTGTGTATGAGTATGTATGTGTGTGTGTATGAGTATGTATATGTGTGTGTGTATGAGTATGTATATGTGTGTATGAGTATGTAAATGTGTAGTGTGTATGAGTATGTATATGTGTGGTGTGTATGAGTATGTATATGTGTGGTGTGTATGAGTATGTATATGTATATGTGTGGTGTGTATGAGTATGTATATGTGTGGTGTGTATGAGTATGTATATGTGTGGTGTGTATGAGTATGTGTTTATGAGTATGTATGTGTGTGTGTATGAGTATGTGTATATATATATGTGTGTGTATGAGTATGTATTTGTGCGTGTATGAGTATGTATATGTGTAGTGTGTATGAGTATGTGTATATATATATGTGTGTGTATGAGTATGTATGTGTGTGTGTATGAGTATGTGTATATATATATGTGTGTGTATGAGCATGTATATGTGTGTGTGTATGAGTATGTATATGTGTGGTGTGTATGAGTATGTATATCAATGGTGCGTATGAGTATGTATATGTGTAGTGTGTATATATATGTGTGTGTATTTGTGGTGTGTATGAGTATGTATTTGTGCGTGTATGAGTATGTATAGTTGTAGTGTGTATGAGTATGTACAGTGTGTGTATATGATTATGTATATGTAGAGTGGTGTCAGGTAGGGGGGTCTGGGAAGATAAAAGACAAGTGCAGCCCTAGAACTGATACCCGCCCTAGCTGACCCTACCTACTTGACACAACAGCTCTAAACAGCTGTGGACAACTGGGCGGCGTTCCCTATACTGTAGCAGGTGCAAACATAAAACAAGACAATACAAAAACTCACACAATAATAGAATGGTCAGCGGTTGGCAACGTACGGGAAGCTAAAGTACAAAATCAGAATCCATATAAGCGGGGTCGAGGTCACAAAAGCCAAAGGTCAGAATTCACAGAGTACACCCAGTCAGTCACAGGCGAGGGATGGACACCAGGGACGGACACTTATAGGGATCAGGAAGTAAGTGCTGACTGCTAACTGGCCATGTCAGCTGTCAGTCACAACCATTTTATTAGAAACACCTAATGCTGATCGAAGAAAAGCGCTGCAGCGCTAGAACCGCAGGCTGGCTGCCAGGGATGCCATCGCCGCACCCTAGCAACCGGCCCCGCTTGTCACTAAGGACGCTCCGGGCGAGCAGGTGTGTGTGTGGGGGGGTGGTCACAGGCTCTGGACAGACAGGTTTGGGCGGGTGCAGTCAGAGGCTCCGGGCGAGCAGGTGTGTGTGTGTGGGGGGGTGCAGTCAGAGGCTCCGGGCGAGCAGGTGTGTGTGTGGGGGGTGCAGTCAGAGGCTCCGGGCGAGCAGGTGTGTGTGTGGGGGGGGTGCAGTCAGAGGCTCCGGGCGAGCAGGTGTGTGTGTGGGGGGGTGCAGTCAGAGGCTCCGGTCGAGCAGGTGTGTGTGGGGGGGTCAGTCAGAGGCTCCGGGCGAGCAGGTGTGTGTGTGGGGGGTGCAGTCAGAGGCTCCGGGCGAGCAGGTGTGTGTGGGGGGGGTGCAGTCAGAGGCTCCGGGCGAGCAGGTGTGTGTGGGGGGGGGGGGGGGGGGGGGGTGCAGTCAGAGTCTCCGGGCGAAGCAGGTGGTGTGTGGGGGGGGGCAGTCAGAGGCTCCGGGCGAGCAGGTGTGTGTGTGGGGGTGCAGTCAGAGGCTCCGGGCGAGCAGGTGTGTGTGTGGGGGTGCAGTCAGAGGCTCCGGGCGAGCAGGTGTGTGTGGGGGGGTGCAGTCAGAGGCTCCGGGCGAGCAGGTGTGTGTGTGGGGGTGCAGTCAGAGGCTCCGGGCGAGCAGGTGTGTGTGTGGGGGGGGGGGTGCAGTCAGAGTCTCCGGGCGAGCAGGTGTGTGTGGGGGGTTGCAGTCAGAGGCTCCGGGCGAGCAGGTGTGTGTGGGGGGGTTGTGTGTGGGGGGGTGCAGTCAGAGGCTCCTGGCGAGCAGGTGTGTGTGTAGGGGGGGGGGGGTGCAGTCAGAGTCTCCGGGCGAGCAGGTGTGTGTGGGGGGGTGCAGGCAGAGGCTCCGGGCGAGCAGGTGTGTGGGGGGGGGGTGCGGTCAGAGTCTCCGGGCGAGCAGGTGTGTGTGGGGGGGTGCAGTCAGAGGCTCCGGGCGAGCAGGTGTGTGTGGGGGGTTGCAGTCAGAGGCTCCGGGCGAGCAGGTGTGTGTGGGGGGGGGGGTGCAGTCAGAGGCTCCGGGCAAGCAGGTGTGTGTGGGGGGGGGGTGCAGTCAGAGGCTCCGGGTGAGCAGGTGTGTGTGGGGGGGGTGCAGTCAGAGGCTCCGGGTGAGCAGGTGTGTGTGGGGGGGTGCAGTCAGAGGCTCCGGGCGAGCAGGTGTGTGTGGGGGGTGCAGTCAGAGGCTCCGGGTGAGCAGGTGTGTGTGGGGGGGTGCAGTCAGAGGCTCCGGGCGAGCAGGTGTGTGTGGGGGGGTGCAGTCAGAGGCTCCGGGCGAGCAGGTGTGTGTGGGGGGTGCAGTCAGAGGCTCCGGGCAAGCAGGTGTGTGTGTGTGTGCGGGGGGGTGCAGTCAGAGGCTCCGGGCGATCAGGTGTGTGTGTGTGTGGGGGGGGGGGGGTCACAGGCTCTGGACAGACAGGTTTGGGGTGGTGCGGTCAGAGTCTCCAGGCGAGCAGGTGTGTGTGTGTGTGCGGGTGCAGTCAGAGGCTCTGGGCGACCAGGTGTGTGTATGTGGGGGGGGTGCGGTCAGAAGCTCTAGACAGACAGGTGTGGGGTGGTGCGGTCAGAGTCTCCGGGCAGGGGGGTGGTGGTGCGGTCAAAGGCTCTGGGTGGGCAGGTGTGGGGGGAGCGGTCAGAGGCTCTGGGTGGGCAGGTGTGGGGGGAGCGGTCAGAGGCTCTGGGTGGGCAGGCGGGTATGGGGGGGGCAATCAGAGGCTCCGGGCATGCAGGTGTGTGTGTGTGGGGGTGCAGTCAGAGGCTCCGGGCGAGCAGGTGTGTGTGTGTGGGGGGGGTGGTCACAGGCTCTGGACAGACAGGTTTGGGGTAGTGCGGTCAGAGTCTCCGGGCGAGCAGGTGTGTGTGTGTGTGTGTATGTATGTGCAGTGTCCCAGAACAGGCTGTCTGTTTCTCACTTTAAGTTTACTTTTATTACTATAGCCATGCCTGTCCTGGAAACTATATGCACTGCAACGGTTTACTGTGTAGTCCCTATTACTCTCAGGTTCATGTGTATCTTGTGTGCATAACTATGTGCAATGTTATGCAAAGGCTGGTGATCACGTGATCGTGCCCCGTAACCATGGTTCCTTCAATGGCCGTCTAGTTTTGGCCAGGGGGTACCATATGACTTCCTCTTGCTGCGCAGTTCCGGCCCCTGCTCCCAAGCAAGGAGGTTGTGTGTGTGTGTGTCTCTCCTCACCTTCAGAAGAGTGGACTCGGTGCTCTGCTGTAACAGTTCCTGGCTGTCCGCCTGCTCAAGTGCCTGGAGTATCCTCTCATCTGGGTGTCGTTCCTGTTCTCTATCTCCTCATCAACTCAAGATATTCACCGCAAGTATTATAATCCAACCAGCCTCTCTATTCTTCTATCATTACTACTCCCATCATCCGGCACGCTTCACCTCAGCCTATGCAGCACCACCTTTGCTCTGTCTGTTCAAACCTGCTATATACCCAGTTGCATCCGGAAGAGACTGTTGCTACCAGTTACCTCAGTTACAATAAACTTGTAACCACCGCTGTTACTGAACCCTGGCATTGGTGTCCCTTATCTGGTGCCCTGACTAGGTACAGTGAAGAATCGCATGCCCAGTGTCCCGCATAGTACCGCAGACCGGTCCCTAGCTGTGCCACCCTCGTGCCAGTACCGTGACAACTCTATACCCTGCAGCTGCCCCGGTTCCTGCCTGCTAGTAACACCTGCACTGCAGAGTGGCCCCCACAGGTTAGGGCATCGCATTTTTGGCGTCACGAACAGGATACACCACGCGGTGTCGATCATTCTACTGTCTGCAAGCTACTTATCACCCCCCCCCCCCCCCCCCCAGAGACTTTGCTATTGCCGCGCTGCGGCCTATGAAGGGGTTAACCCAGTGGGCTGACGTATTGTCTCCCGCGCGCCACTCAAGTCCCGCCCCTGGCCCTGCATTGTTCCGGCCTCCGTTGCAGGGGGGTAGAAGATCATGACCGGACCGCCGGAAGCTCTGGACTCGACTTCCGCTCTCTCTCCCCAGGCCTGGTCGCCTTGTACCGCTGTGTCTACTGTTCCTACAGCCTCAACTCTATCATCGCTGCTCACCGCTGGGTCGCCTGCTGTCCCTGTGCACTCTCACCCTCCTGGCTGCGTTCTGGGTGCTCCAGCGGAACCTCACTCTCCTAAAGGCGCATTACCCCGCATTCCACCACCATGTCTACCGGCCACGGCAGTGACTCTGATGGGTCAGGCAGTCCGCCTGCAGCGCGTGCTACTCTCCCTGCTCCTGCCACTATAGTCACAGCAGCCATGCCGTTCTTCATCGGGCCCTCCAATCTCCCCAGCTATAAAGGGGAACCCCACACGTTGGCTGCTTTCAAGGAAAAGATATCACGCACCCTTGAACTTGTCTCACTCTCTCCCACCCAGCAGGTGCAGTTGCTGCTAGGACAACTTGAGGGTCCCGCTGCAGAGGAGATGCGATCATGGCCAGCTACGGAGAAGGCCGATGTGCAACAGATCCTGGCCCGGCTGAGTAAAGAGTTTGAGGTACAGTCACCCACAGAGGTCCGCCTTAAGTTCTACGACCGACGACCAGGTGAGACCCTAAGAGACTATGCCCTAGCACTCCAATCTGCCTACAGGGCCCTGAGAAAAGTTGACACCATAGACCCCTCGGCTGGGGAGAGTATGATCACTGACCGCTTCATAGAGGGGGTGGACTCTAGACTCATCCAGAGCCAACTGCGTATGCTAGCCGCCCAAAACTCTACCATGCCTTTCCTGGATTTTAAGACTCTGGCCCTAAGGGTGGTTGGCATTGATACTCCTTGCGCTGGCTGTATCCCAGGTCCGGATTCCCCAGAACCAGTTGGACCTACACCCTCACCTCCAGCCTCAGTGTTGGCCCCACCTGTTCCCGCTATCCAGGCTGCACAACAGCCTACCTTTGCTAATCCACCAGTGGCTCCTGACCTCCTCACTCAGGTAGTTGACTCTCTCTGCCAAGCCCTAAGTGGGCTACAAGGGGCCTTCCCTACCCCTTCACCACAGGACTCCTGTCCTGAGTATCCGAGTCCTGACAGGCCGCCACCACTAAGACTTTGAAACCCTGAACGACCCTATTGCAATCATTGTAGGCGGCATGGCCACTACCGGTCCCAGTGCTATCAGTTAAACAGGCTACCCCTGGGTCCGAGGTCCAACACCCAGGAGGTCGAGCTCCAGGCCCGCAGGAAGCGCAATGGTTCTCCAGGTTCCTTTCGCCATGCCCACATGTGACTTTCTGGGTGGATGGAGTACCCCTGGAAGCTCTGGTGGATACGGGTTCCCAGGTTACCACTTTTCCCCGACGTATTTTTGAGGAACATTGGGACCTAAAGGCCTTAGGCCCGGTTGAGAAGCACCGCCTGAAACTTATTGCCAGTAATGGTCGTCCTATTGTGCAACTAGGTTACTGGGAACCCACCATTTGTATAGGGGATCGAGAGCTAGCCCGTCAGGGTATCATTGTCACTGAAGCTCAGGGAGATAGTGGAACTGTTGTGTTAGGCATGAATGTTATCCGTCGTGGAAATCTGCTGTGTCCACACTAGAGATGCTCGCCCGATCACCATCCCAGGTAACAGTGAGTTCCCCATCTGGTGCAGGGTTCGCCCGGGTCTCGACAATGCAGACTATGCCGCTCTTCTGGATGCTATCGAGATTAAATGGCAACCTCTCGTCAGAGCTGCTAGGAGCCTGGTGACCGTCTCCAATGGTCAGGTCCCTGTACGTCTGGTGAACCTTGGAGACTCCTCCCCTCACCACCGTAGCCATGCTGTAGCCAGCCCTCGATCCTGAGGACATTGTCTGTGAAGAAACCATTGCCTATCAGAGGTCCATCTGTGGTACTCGAAGAGATGCAAACAGACCTCCTGTTCCTTGGTGGGATGAACTCCACATTGGCGATGCCAATACCCCACTTGAGTACCTTCACGGCATTCTTAAAGTGGCCAAACTGCACCACAAAGCCTTTAGCAAACACCCCCTCGACTTTGAAAAGACTAGCCTGGTTCAGCATTAAATCAACACTGGCGACGATTTGCCTATCAAGGAGAAGCATCGGCCAATCCCTCCTGCCAGCTATCAGCAGGTCAAGAAACTGCTCAGGGAGATGAGAGACTCTAATGTCATCCAAGAAAGTCAGAGTCCGTGGGCCGCCCTATTGTCCTCGTAGAAAAAAAAAAAGATGGCAACATCCGGTTCTGCGTGGATTATAGGAAGTTGAACACAATCACACGCAAGGATGCCTATCCTTTACCCCGGATTGAAGAGTCTATTGCCGCCCTGGGATCAACCGCCTACTTCTCCACCTTGGATCTCACCAGTGGGTATTGGCAAGTACCCATGGCACTGGAAGACCGCGAGAAGACGGCCTTCACCACCCCCATGGGGCTCTTTGAGTTCACCAGTATGCCCTTCGGTCTGTGCAACGCCCCTGCTACCTTCCAACAGTTGATGGAAAGATGTCTTGGTCACCTCAATTTCCAGAGCGTTCTGCTGTACTTAGACAATGTGATTGTCTATTCCCGTACCTACGAGGACCACATCCGTCATCTTGCTGAAGTGTTCCAGGTCCTCATCGATCACGGTCTGAAGATCAAAGCTTCTAAATGCCATCTCCTAGAAACCCCGGGTGAACTATTTGGGGCACGTTGTGAGCGCTGAGGGGATACGTCCTGACCCAGAAAAGATCTTGGCTGTGGAACCGTGAAGGAAGTTAGAAGTTTCCTCGGATTTGCTGGCTTTTACCTCCGCTTCATTCCCCACTTTGCGCAAGTGGCCGAGCCCCTCACCGAACTGCTTCGGGGATGTCCTCGGGAGAGCTACAATCGACGACTCCCCGTTGAGTGGACCGAATGACAGGAGAGTGCCTTCCAAACATTGAAACGTCTGTTGACCATGCCTCCCATCCTGGCCTATTCAGACTATAACCTTCCCTTCCGGCTCTACACCGATGCCAGTTTCCAAGGCCTTGGAGCTGTGTTATCCCAGGTCCAAGATGGTCAAGAGAGGGTTGTGGCCTACGCCAGCTGGAGCCTGCGGGGCGCTGAGAAGAATGACAACAACTATAGCTCCTTCAAGTTGGAGTTACTCGCCCTAGTGTGGGTCGTCACGGAGAAGTTCCAGGACTATCTCGCTGCTTCCCCTGTCACCATTTATACGGATAACAACCCGCTAGCACATCTCAACACTGCCCGGCTAGGCGCCCTGGAACAACGGTGGGCCTCTAGATTGGCCAATTTCAGATTCGAAATCAAATACCGCAGTGGCAAGGCTAACGTCAATGCTAACGTCAAGGCTAACGTCAATGCTAACGTCTATCAAAGGTTCGCTTCCCAGAGTGCTATCGAGGCCGCTAGGCCTGAAGCGTCCCCGTCTCCAACAGGGGCCCCCAAGACCTGGCCAGGTGTTCAAACTGTCCAGGAGGAGTCCAGAGTTCTAGGGGAGATCTATGACTACCTCTCCACCGGGCGGGTTCCCATGCGGATCAAGAGGCCTTACCCTGATGTTGAACTAAGGCGACTTTGGAGACAGAGAAAGAGACTGTTCCTACAGAAGGGACTAATCCTCTGGAACTCCCTCGACCCTGTCTCTGGAGAGAGGTGCCACCAGATCCTAATTCCCCGGAGAGATGCTAAGATGGTGCTCGACGCCTATCATGACCAGTCCGGTCATTTCTGGGTGCATAAAACGGAGGCCACCATCCGACAGCGGTTCTATTGGATTGGAATGAGAGCTGACATTCAGAACTGGTGTGCTGAGTGCCCTGCCTGTAACATCTTCAAGGCTGGGGGAAGAGAAGTCAGAGCCCCCTTGCATCCTATCAACTCCCACAGGCCTAATCAACTTGTTGCTCTAGACCATGTAAAGTTGGCCCCAATAAGATGCGGATACACCTATGCCCTAACCATGGTCGATCACTACTCCAAGTGGGTAGTCGTGGTACCTGTCAGAGACCTGACCGCTAAGACCACCGCTAGCACCTTCTGCAGGGAGTACGTAAAGCACTATGGATGTCCAGAGTCTTTGCTGACAGACATGGACCCGGCCTTCGAGTCACAACTGTTCCAGGAATTGTGTGCCTACCACGAGTGCAAGAAGCTCCGCACTACGGCCTATCACCCTCAAGGGAATGGCTTATGTGAGAAAATCAATCAAGTGTTCATCAATATGCTGCGGACGGCTTCAGTGACCAAAAGGGTAGAGTAGCCTCATCTACTTGATGAGCTGGTGGAGATCTACAACAATACCACCCATTGCTTCACGGGCTACTCCCCGTTCTACTTGATGTTTGGGCACCAGGGTCAACTCCCTCAGGACCGCGCCCTCGGGGTCCAAGCTCTTGACCTTCCGAACCCTCTGCCTGAGACCGACTGGGTTCAGGAGCATCAGAGAAGAATACAGGATGCGCGGGAAATTGTGGATCAAAGGATGGGAGAAGCTCATCAGGAGGAGGCCTATAATCGTAGTGCGACTGCTGCACCCCAACAAGTGGGGGATAAAGTCTGGCTAAAAAAGTATCATCGCTCTCATAAACTCGAAAGCCTCTGGGAGCCTGAGCCCTATGTTATCTCCTCGATCCCTCATCCAGAGACTGATGTCTATGAGGTTAAAAAGCCTGGTCTAGCTCCTCAGACTGTGCACCGAAATCGGATAAAGCGTTGTGCCAAGGAGGATCTACCAGGCCTTGCCGTGCCATGTCCAGTGTCTACGCCAGCAGCTCTGGCCATTCCAACAGCTCCACCTAAACTTCTCTCTCTGGAAGAAATGTTCCAATCCGAACCATTCCTCATGCCCATCGGCTATTCAGGGGTCCCGGTGCACGTTCCAGTTGTTCCCCCTCTTCCAATCATACCCTCAACAGCTCCACCTCCGCAGCCACGTATGGGAGAATCTCGTCACCCTGCACCCGAACCAGTCACTGTTGAAAATGCCCTTCCGCTGAGACGGTCTGAGCGCTCAACCAGAGGAATTCCACCGGCACGCTACAGAGAGCTAAGCCCTTAGAGGGTTATACTGTTTTTGTTGTTTGGTGTTCTGCTCTGTTCAGGTACTTGTGTGATTAAAGTTGCTGCAACGTTCATGGTTTGTGCCTGGTCCTTCTGACCAAGAACTTTGTCTATTAACCAGCTATGTGCTGATGGACACTCACATTACTAAAAAGTTTTCCAGTGCCTGTCCCAGAGCCTTTTACATGGATGATGGTCTTATTGCCTAAAAGAGACTCTACCTAACAGAGACACTTATCCAGTTCTTCCTAAAGCACTTTCATTATGTGATTATGTGATTGCCAGAAGGTTATTATTGCACTTATTTCTAGTATCATACTTCAGTGTTATCAAGGGGATAGCCTCAGAGTAGAGCGCCTCTTTTGAAAAAACAGTATATATTTTTCTGGTGTCAGAGTCAGATAGCTCCTCCTCTGAGTAAGAGAAGTTAGTTTATATACATCTCAGAGAAAGTATAGTTTTGTAGGAGTGCATTTTCTTATCAAGTCTTATGTTTTCCATTGCAGTATTATTATATCTACAACTGGGAAGATTATTTGAGCCAGTTTTCTTCAGATTTCTTCAGATCTATATGAGCCAGTTCACCTCAAGACCTCGCAGTATTTGCTGTATTTTGTCTTTCCCTTCCTTGTGTTTCCGGTGTTTGTTCACCTCTGTCTTGTCCCCACATAGTAGTTATCACACATAGTCATACCCAACAGTTACACTTGTCCATACACATCGCACCCTGGATACCTTTTCGTGTGTTCGGCCTATGGAGTGCTTGTGCGGTATGATTGAGTGGTGTGTATGAGGGTATCCAGATGTATGTTTGCTTTTATTATTTTCTTCTTTCTCTTTCAGGTGTCCAGGACACTTCACACAGACACCCAAGGTAATACACAGGTCTTCACAGTTCTTTCTCCAGTAGGGTAACACATTTCACTAAAAACCTACTATCTAACTGGCTGGAATATTGAGGGTCACCCACCAGCAGTTAAAGGGAACCAATCACTTAAAAAACGCATGTAAAGCAATGGGAATGTGCTGTAGCAGCACCCAGCACACTTCCCAAACCTGCTTTTATACCCCCCGTCCCTGCAATGTACAAGCCAAAAACATACTTTATAAACTCGGCGCCCTGTATGTAAATTACCCCCAAGTAGTCCTCTGGGCGGGGAGCTGCGGGCAAGTAGTCACGGTCCCTGGGCGTTCTGCAGTGCTAATCACGCCCCTCTGGGCGTGATTAGCCTGCATAATTGTGGCGGCGTCATCGGAGGCGCGCTGTCTCTAACGTTAGCACGCCTACGTTCTTGCTGTGCCGCTCATGCGCAGTACAGCGGGTCCGGTCTGCGCCGTACTGCGCAGGTGCAAAATAGCCTCGAACTCATTGCCGGATCTCCAGCAATGAGTTTGAGGCTTTCTGCACGTGCGCAGTACGGCGCAGACCGGACCCGCTGTACTGTGCATGAGCGGCACAGCAAGAACGTTTGTGGCTTGTACATTGCAGGGACGGGGGGTATAAAAGCATGTTTGGGAAGTGTGCTGGGTGCTGCTACAGCACATTCCCATAGCTTTACATGCGTTTTTTAAGTGATTGGTTCCCTTTAAGTTGTCCTGGCTTACATGTCAGATGGTTTACGCACTAACTACCTGTAACCAGAGTACGTTTGGCACCCCTAGGTGAAGTCCTGCCACTAGGGTTCTTCTTCTTCTTTACTCTCTCGGTTGTCACCTGTGCCTTGAGCGTGGGAAACACACACTTCAACACTCACAGTCACCATTCATTCCTGTTGTCTAATTGTCCAGTCCATTCATGTACCCCTCCAGATTCGCCGAGGTCGGCTCAAACTTGCTAGGGAGGTATGCAGTGTCCCAGAACAGGCTGTCTGTTTCTCACTTTAAGTTTACTTTTATTATTATAGCCATGCCTGTCCTGGAAACTATATGCACTGCAACGGTTTACTGTGTAGTCCCTATTACTCTCAGGTTCATGTGTATATCTTGTGTGCATAACTATGTGCAGTGGTATGCAAAGGCTGGTGATCACGTGACCATGCCCCGTAACCATGGTTCCTCCAATGGCCGTCTAGTTTTGGCCAGGGGGTACCATGTGACTTCCTCTTGCTGCGCAGTTCCGGCCCCTGCTCCCAAGCAAGGAGGTCGTGTGTGTGTGTCTCTCTTCACCTTCAGAAGAGTGGACTCGGTGCTCTGCTGTAACAGTTCCTGGCTGTCCGCCTGCTCAAGTGCCTGGAGTATCCTCTCATCTGGGTGTCGTTCCTGTTCTCTATCTCCTCATCAACTCAAGATATTCACCACAAGTACTCTTATCCACCCAGCCTCTCTATTCCTTTATCACTACTACTCCTATCATAATCGTACGCTTCACCTCAGCCTATGCAGCACCACCTTTGCTCTGTCTGTTCAAACCTGCTATATTCCCGGTTGCATCCGGAAGAGACTGTTGCTACCAGTTACCTCAGTTACAATAAAACTGTAACCACCGCTGTTACTGAACCCTGGCATTGGTGTCCCTTATCTGGTGCCCCGACTAGGTACAGCGAAGAATCGCATGCCCAGTGTCCCGCATAGTACCGCAGACCGGTCCCCAGCTGTGCCACCCTCGTGCCATTACCATGACAACTCTATACCCTGCAGCTGCCTGGTTCCTGCCTGATAGTAACACCTGCATTGCGGAGTGGCCCCCACGGGTCAGGGCATCGCAGGTGCAGTCAGAGGCTCCGGGCGACCAGGTGTGTGTGTGTGGGGGGGGGTGCGGTCAGAGGCTCTGGACAGACAGGTTTGGGGTGGTGCGGTCAGAGTCTCCGGACAGGGGGGTGGTGGTGTGGTTAGAGGCTCCGAGTGGGCAGGTGTGGGAAAAGCGGTCAGAGGCTCTGGGTGGGCAGGTGTGGGGGGAGCGGTCAGAGGCTCTGGGTAGGCAGGTGGGGGGGGTGCAGTCAGAGGCTCCAGGCAGGCAGGTGTGTGTGTGTGGGGGGGGGGGTCAGAAGGTCCGGGCGGGGGTTGGTGGTCAGAGGCTCCGGGCGGGCAGGTGTGTGTGTGGGGGTGGGGTCAGAGGCTCCAGATTGGGGGGGGGGGGGCTGCGGTTACAGATACAGATTCTGTAGAACTACAGGTCCTAGATAGCTGCTATCCATCCCCATCAGAAGCTCTGTAATGTGATATACTGTGATGTGGACAGAGAGTATTTGTAGAAGCACTGCATGATGGGAAATGTAGTTACCTGGCTGGCGCCATCTTGGCTTTTAAAAGAACTTGTAACTCAGTGTTAGGGCCACGGCGGCGTCCCGTGCTCCGGACCGCCGCCGCACCCTCTCTCCCGCATCTGCAGCAGCCGGTGTCCCTAGGCAGGGACCCGGCGCCGCTGTTGCTTCGGCCCCTCACCTCACCGCGCTCCTGTCCATCGCTGCGCCGGCCGGTGCGCGCGTCCCCGCCTCCTAGGGCGCGCGCGCGCCGGCTGTCTCAGGTTTAAAGGAACAGTGCACTCCTAATTGGCCTGTATGTCAATCACTCCTCTATAAGTTCCAGTCCAGCCCGCTTCCAGGTGTTGGAGCCTCTACATGCTTCCCATAGCGTTTGGCCCAGCTCCCTGTTGTTCCTGATTCCTGTCCGCTACCTGGTCCCTAGTCCTTGTTCCTGGTTCCTGCTCCTCTGTTATACTATTGCTCCTGTGTTCCGCCTGTCACCCGCGGTTACGCCTACAGGCCTCTGCCAGCACCATCTCCTGCCTACTACTCCTGCCACACCTCGCCTGCCGTCACTAGCAACCAAGCCAGGGGTAGCGACCTGGGGGTCGCCTGCCGCAGCAAGTCCGTCCCGCCTTGCGGCGGGCTCTGGTGAAAACCAGCGGCCCCTTAGACTCCGCTCCCTGGTGAGGTCAGTGCCATCGCTAGTGACGGTCCAGTGGATCCACTACTCCAGGCGTTACACTCAGGAACGGCGGCAGCTAGAAAGGCTGGAGATGGCTCAATACACTCAGGGGAGCTTGGTAAGTAAGACCAGCTAGGATTGGGAGCATTTAATTTTTAAGCTTTTGGGGACAATACCCTTTTAATGAATCCTGTGCAAGGGGGGCACTGCCAGACTCCGTGAGAGAAGCACATATCATATTATGAAGGAAGAAGGGGAAAGACCCTGAAGAGCTCAGTTCCTACCGTCCTATCTCATCACTAAACACTAACATACAATTATTTGCAGAAATATCTACCAGGAGGATGGGCAAAATGGTGACACAATTGGTTGGGGAGGAGCCGAGCGGCGTCATTCTGGGTTGAGTCGTGTGTGGTGACCGATCATGCTTGGCTATCTACAGGTGCTGATAACCCTTGACAACCCTTCCGGGTTGTTGTGAGTCCCTTGGGCTCTTGTCATGGCAACCTGGAGTGGCCACTGACCCACCCGGATTTTCAGTGCCACCACCCACAGAAGGGGGAAAATAACCCAAGGTGTGCGGTGGTGTGTGTGTAGGTGCGAGTGGAGATAGACAGAGTCCTGTGCATTTGATATGAAGATAAATCAACTTTGCTGTAAAGCTTTGTCAGGTTACAGCACACGTTTCACAGACAGTAGAAATCTTGACACACACTTGAGTGCTAGACTTAGTGCTTGAGGTAGGTGCTTGAGAAGAGCAGAAGAAGTAGTGCTTTGTAGAAAGTAGAGAGAAGAGGAGTTTGCCAGAGGAGGCCTTCACCCAATGTAGCCTTGTACTGTGCCGAAACCTTGGTAGATATCTTTAGTAGTTAAGTTATACTCGTACTCACGTTTAGACTGTGTCTGACCACCTTCTGCCCTACAGTTGCAAGCTACTTGTCCTGTCAAGGTAGCATGAGCCCCAGTCATGGTTATATGGGTGTAGCTAGGTGTCCTAGTTATCTGCACCACGCAGTAGGATACATAGACCTTTATTTTATGGTAGCTTTGTCCTACTGAGACCAGCTTCTCTTGTATCAGGAGTCTGTCCTGCACTTTTTAGACGTGTTCCTGGCGTGGGCTAGGGTGTTCCTTAGTGGCTACTCTCCCTTACTTGTGCTTAGCACTGCAAAGTGTAAGTAATAGTTTTTGTAGAAGAACTCTCTGTGAGAGCTAGGCTCTCCTGCATATGTTCAAACTGGAGACTAATCTGAACTGACCTGACTCACTTCCTCCCACACAGAGCTAAGTCCTCCTACAGGGTGTATAGAAAACAAGGACAGCGAGGATAGGTAGAAAAGAAAGAGCACCTTCTTGTGGTTGTTAGCACATAACACATGGTACACATAAACATTAACCCATTGCTTCCTTCAGCTGTGCATAGAAAGCAATAAAAATATAAGAAACACTCACCCCTCCCAGGTCTCTCTGATGGCTGCCAACTGTAATTTTCGTCTGGTATCCAAATCGTCAGCCGTCTACCATCTGCTAGTTCATGACCCGGGTGATTGTTCCCTCAGCCAGTGGTGTCTTATCCCAGTCACTGATTGGCTGAGCTGGCAATCCATCAGCTGGGTACACAATGATACAGCTATCAGTGAGACCTGGGAGCGGCACTTCCGGGTACAAGGACAGGTAAGTATACATTGTTTGTTATGTTTTCACACCCCCTGCCTGCCTATCATTTATTAGCTTAATGGGACTTATAAGAACCCCGAGGACGTCACTGCCCCCACCAAGCATAGAAAAGATTTCACATATATAATAACAGCTCCTGAGGAAGCAATAGACGCGAAACGTGCGTTGAGGGGGACCCGGTGGCAGTGGCAATTGTTTACATCTACATAGGTGAGCATTTATGATGTTAACTACTTCCTTGTTAGGAAGATGATATGAATAATCCCAGTAGGGGTGACAGCAAGATAGGGATAGCAACCCATGCATAGTATCTGAGTGCCCCCCCCCCCCCCCCACCCAGCGTTATCAGAATTGGAGCTCCCCCCCCCCCCCCCCAACCCAGCGTTATCAGAATTGGAGCTCCCCCCCCCCCCAACCCAGCATTATCAGAATTGGAGCTCCCCCCCCCCAACCCAGCATTATCAGAATTGGAGCTCCCCCCCCCCCCCCCCAACCCAGCATTATCAGAATTGGAGCTCCCCCCCCCCAACCCAGCATTATGAGAATTGGAGCTCCACCCACAGTATAATGCCCTGAAAATGCCCCCATACTGTATTAAGAGCCCCAATACATAAGTAAGTCACCTTATAACCTTGTAAAGATATCACCAATTAAACCGTTACATAATACCGCCACACCTCTCTCCAGAATCTGCCAGAGAAACATTTTAGGCTCCAACACATACAGTAGTAAGGTCCCCTGTACCCCTATATAGCAGTTACCCCCCTATGCACCCCTGCGATGCCCTGGCCCCTGGGGGCCACTTCCGCAGTGCTGGTGTTATGAGCGGGCAATGACCGGTGCAGCTGCAGGGGTTATACTTGTCACGGTATAGGCCTGAGGGCGGCACAGCTGTAGGGCCGGTCTGTGGAATCTGCGGGTGATGATGGGCATGCGATTCTTCGCTGCACTTAGTCAGGGCACCAGTTAGTGGACACCAATGCAAGGGTTCAGTAACAGCGGTTTTATTATAGATGAGGTAACTAGTAGTAACAGTTCTGTCCGGATGCAACCGGGTATATAGCAGGCTTTGACAAATAAGGCAGGAGTGGTGCTGCATAGGCTGTGAGAATACGTGCCGGATGATGGGAGTAGGAGTATGAGAGAAATAGCGTTGCTGGGTGGATTAGCTTGAGAATAATACTTGCTGTGAATCCTTGTAGCGATGATGAGAGATAACAGAATGACACCCAGATGAGAGAGAAGACTCCGGACACTTGAGCAGGCAGATACAGCCGAAGACTTGAACACAGCAGAGCACTCGATCCACACTTCTAGTGGTGAAGTGGGAGCTGCAAAGAAGAAGTCCAACTCCTCTGAGGTAGGAGAGAGATGACACACACCCTCCTTGCTTGGAAGCAGGGGGAAGACTAACTTGTTAGGAGGAAGTGGGAGGTCACATGGTTGCTCCTGGCCAGAGCTAGTCGGCCATTGGAGGAACCATAGTTACAGGGCACTGGCACGGTCACGTGATCAACAGCCTTGCATACCACTGTACAGTGTAATAATACACAGGAATACATGAGAATACACATGAGAATGCACATTACCAGAGAATACCAGGGGAAAACCAGCAGCAGTTGCAGTGCAAACACTTACCAGAACAGGCATGGACACAGCAATAGAAATGGCCATAATAGGAGTAGTAGTCCTTGCATGTTCTGGGACACTGCATACCTCCCTAGCAAGTTTGAGCCGACCTCGGCGAATCTAGAAGGCAGCAGACATGAATAGACTGGACAATCAAACAACAGGAATGAATGACGAGAGTGAGTGTGATGAGGTGTGTGTTTCCCACGCCCAAGGCACAGGTGAGAAGAGAGAGAGAATGAGAAACCCTAGTGGCAGGACTTCACCTAGGGGTGCCTAACGTACTCTGGCGACCAGGTAGTTAGTGCGTGAACCATCTGACGTGTAAGCCAGGACAACTTAACTGCTGGCGGGTGACCCTCCATATTCCAGCCAGTTAGACAGTAGGTTTTCTGTTAAACGTGTTACCCTTCTGGAGGAGAACGTGAAGACCTGTGTACTACCTTGGCGTGTCTGTATAGTGTATTGGGTACCTGGAAGAGAAAAGAACAAAATAATAAAAGCAAACATACATGGGGGCCCCTTACATATCGGTCAATCATACAACACAATTATCCAATAGGCCAAACACACGAAAAGATATCCAGGGTGCGATATGTATGGACAAGTGTGAAGGTTAGGTATGACTATGTGTGATTACTACTATGTTGGGACAAGATAGAGGTGAACAAATACTGGAAACAAAAGGAAGGGAAACACAAGGGACAACAAATACTGCGAGGTCTTGAGGAGAACTGGCTCACATGAATCTGAATGAAACCTGAGAGAAATCTGAATGAAAATCTGAGAAAAATCTACATACGAACTGGCTCAACTAAATCTTTCCAGCTATAGATACGATAATAATACACAATAATGAGACTGGATGAGAAAATACACTCCAACATAAACTGGACTTTCTCTGAGGTATATATATACTGACTTCTCTTACTCAGAGGAGGAGCTATCTGACTCTACTCTGAGGCAATCTATGTAACCTTGTGCTTACTCAGAGGAGGAAATACAAAGACTTTGATAACACTGGAATGCAATAGTAGAAAAAGTGCAATAATGAAATAAGTGCAATAATACCCTGTGTGGAACACACAATCACAGGAAAGTGCATTAGGAAGTAATGGGTTAAGTGTCTCTGTTAGGTAGAGTTTCTTTTAGGCAATTGGAACATCGTCCATGTAAAAGGCTCTGGGACAGGCACTAGAGAACCTTTTGTTATGGTAAGTGTCCATCAGCTCATGGCTGGTTAGTACAGGGAACTTGGTCAGGAGGACCAGGCACAAACCTTAAACGTTGCAGAAACTGGAACAAAACAGTTAAACAACAAAAACAGTTTAAGGACTCTGGTCTCTGTAGCGGAGTGGAGGAATTCCTCGGGTAGAGCGCTCAGACCGTCTCAGCGGAGGATCCTCTTCAACAGTGATTGGTGCAGGTACAGGTCGAAGATCACCCCCAGTGTCTGGTTGTAGAGATTGAGTTGTTGGAGGCACAATTGGAAGTGGAGGGGCCACTGGAATGTGTACAGGGACCGCTGGATAGCCTATGGGCATGAGGAACGGTTCAACTTGGAACATTTCTTCCAGAGAGAGAGGTTTAGCTGGAGCTGCTGGGGGAGCCGGAGGTGTGGATGCAGGTACCGGACACGGTACTGTATGGCCCTGTAGGTCCTCCTTAGTGCAACGTTTTATCCTATTTCGGTGCACCGTCTGTGGGGCTAGCCCTGGCTTTTTGACCTCATACACATCAGTCTCTGGGTAAGGGATAGAAGAGAAGACATAGGGCTCAGGCTCCCAAAGGCTTTCAAGTTTGTGAGAGCGATGATATTTCTTTAGCCAAACTTTATCTCCCACTTGTAGTGGTGTGGCATTCGCCCTTTGGTTGTAGGCATCCTCTTGGCGCTGCTGAGCTTCCCCCATCCTCCGGTCAACAATTTCCCGGGCATCCTGGATTCTCCTCTGATGCTCCCGAACCCAGTCAGTTTCAGGTAGGGGGTTGAAGGTGTCAGGAGCTTGGACTCCAAGAGCACGGTCCTGAGGAAGTTGACCTTGGCGGCCGAACATCAGGTAGAACGGGGAGTAGCCAGTGGAACAATGAGTGGTATTGTTATAGATCTCCACCAGTTCATCCAACAAGTGGGGCCACTCTACTCTCTTCGTCACTGAAGCCGTTCGGAGCATGTTGATAAAGACCTGGTTAACTTTTTCACACAGACCATTCCCTTGAGGGTGATAGGCCGTGGTACGGAGCTTCTTACATTCGTGGTAGGCACACAGATCCTGGAAAAGTTGCGACTCGAAGGCCGGACCCCGGTCCGTCAGCAGAGACTCTGGGCACCCATAGTGCTTTACATACTCCTTGTAAAAAGTAAGGGCGGTGGTCTTGGCGGTCAAGTCTCTGACAGGTACCACGACTACCCACTTGGAGTAATGGTCGACCATGGTGAGGGCGTAGGTATACCCGCATCTTGTAGGGGCCAGCTTCACATGGTCCAGGGCGACTAGCTGATTCGGCCGGTGGGAGGTGATTGGATGCAAAGGGGCCCTGACTTCTCTTCCCCCAGCTTTGGAGATATTACAGGCAGGGCACTCAGCACACCAGTTCTCGATGTCAGCCCTCATTCCGATCCAGTAGAACCGCTGTCGGATAGTGGCCTCCGTCTTGTGTACCCCGAAATGACCGGACCGATTATGGTAGGCATCTAGCACCATCTTAGCGTCTCGTCGGGGAATGAGGATCTGGTGGCACCTCTCCCCAGAGACCGGGTCAAGAGAGTTCCGCAGGATCAGTTCCTTCTGTAGGAAGAGCCTCTTTCTTTGCCTCCAGAGTCGCCTTAGTTCGACATCAGGATAGGGCCTCTTTATCCGCATGGGGACCCGACCATTAGAGAGGTAGTCATAGATCTCCCCCAGGACACGGGACTCTTCCTGGATGGTCTGCCACCTGGCCAAGTCTTGCGGGGCCCTAGGTGGAGGCGAAGGCGTTTCAGGCCTAGCTGCATCAATAGCACTCTGGGTAGCGAACCTTTGATAGAAGGGAGGCATTTCTACATCTTCCCAATCGCTGTCCTCTGGGGCCTCTTCGCCCTTGGGTAGTCGGGACAGGAGGTCTGCATTGACGTTAGCCTTGCCACTGCGGTACTTAATTTCAAACTGGAAATTGGCCATTCGAGAAGCCCACCGCTGTTCCAGGGCGCCCAGCCGAGCAGTGTTGAGATGCGCCAACGGGTTGTTATCCGTATAGATGGTAACAGGGGTGGCAGCCAGGTAGTCCTTGAACTTTTCGGTGACGGCCCACACTAGGGCTAGTAACTCCAACTTGAAGGAGCTATAATTGTTGTTGTTCTTTTCAGCGCCCCGAAGACTCCGGCTGGCATAAGCTACAACTCTCTCTTGGCCATCTTGAACCTGGGACAGCACAGCTCCCAGGCCTTGGAAGCTTGCGTCCTTGTAGAGCCGGAAAGGAAGGTTATAGTCCGGGTAGGCCAGGATAGGAGGCGTGGTCAACAGGCGTTTCAGGGTTTGAAAGGCAACCTCCTGCCGTTCGGACCACTCGATGGGGAGTCGTCGGTTGTAGCTTTCTCGAGGGCAACCCCGGAGTAACTCATTGAGGGGCTCGGCCACTTGGGCAAAGTGGGGAATGAAGCGGCGGTAATAGCCGGCAAATCCCAGAAAGCTTCTCACCTCCTTGACGGTCTTAGGGGTATCCCAGTGTTCCACAGCCGAGATCTTCTCTGGATTGGGTCGTATCCCCTCAGCACTCACAACATGCCCCAGATAGTTCACTTGCGGTTTGAGAAGGTGGCACTTGGAAGGCTTGATTTTCAGGCCGTGATCGATTAGGACCTGGAACACTTCATCCAGATGATGGACGTGATCTTCGTAGGTACGTGAATAGACAATCACATCATCCAGGTATAGCAGGACACTCTGAAAGTTGAGACGGCCGAGACACCTTTCCATCAACCGCTGGAAGGTAGCGGGGGCGTTGCACAGACTGAAGGGCATGCTGGTGAATTCAAAGAGCCCCATGGGGGTGGTGAAGGCCATCTTCTCACGGTCTTCGGGTGCCATGGGCACCTGCCAGTACCCACTGGTGAGGTCCAAGGTGGAGAAGTAGGCGGCTGACCCCAAAGCAGCAATAGACTCTTCGATCCGGGGCAAAGGATAGGCATCCTTGTGGGTGATTGTGTTTATCTTCCTATAATCCACGCAGAACCGGATGTTACCGTCTTTCTTTTTTACGAGGACAATAGGGGCAGCCCACGGACTCTGACTTTCTTGGATAACGTTAGAGTCTTTCATCTCCTTGAGCAGTTTCTTGACCTGCTGATAGCTGGCAGGAGGGATTGGCCGATGCTTCTCTTTGATAGGCAAATGGTCGCCAGTGTTGATCCGATGCTGGACCAGATTGGTCTTTCCGAAATCGAGGGAGTGTTTGCTGAAGGCCTCGAGATACCTTTTGGCCACCTTGCGGATGCCGTGGAGGCATTCAAGTGGGGTATTGGCATCGCCAATATGGAGTTCGTCCCACCAAGGGGCGGGAGCCCTGTTTGAGTCCCTTTGAGTGCCACGGATGGATCTCTGATAGCCGATGGTTTCCTCACAGACGATGTCCTCAGGATCGAGTTGGTATAGCATGGCCACGGTGGTGAACTTGGGTAGGTCAGCTGGGGAGTCTCCAAGGTTCACCAGACGGACAGGGACCTGACCATTGGGGACGGTCACCAGGCTTCAAGCGGCCCTGACAAGAGGTTGCCCCTCAATTTCAATAACATCCAGAAGGGCCACATAGTCAGCATTGTTGAGGCCCGGACGGACCCTGCACCAGATGAGGAACTCACTGTTAGCTGGGATGGGGATCGGACGAGCATCTCTAGTGCGGACACGGCAGATTTCCCCTCGAGGGTTGGCAAACCTCTGCTGAACGGTGAGCACTTTAATGGTCTTCTGGACGGCTTGCCTGTACTGAGGGGAAGCACGAGACATAGAAGCATTCAAGGCATCCAACACTTCAGTGAATACATGACGGATAATATTCATGCCTAATACCACGGTCCCACTATCTCCCTGAGCCTCAGTAACAATAATACCCTGACGTGCTAGCTCTCGATTACCTATACAGACAGTGGGTTCCCAGTAACCTAGTTGCACAATAGGACGACCATTACTAGCAATAAGTTGCAGACGGTATCTCTCAACTGGCCCTAAGGCCCTCAGGTCCCAATGTTCTTCAAACACATGTCTGGGAATAGTGGTAACCTGGGAACCTGTATCTATCAAAGCTTCCAGGGGGACTCCGTCCACCCAGAGAGTCACATGCGGGCATTGCGAGAGGAACCTTGAGAACCACTGTGCTTCCTGCGGGCCTGGAACTCGACCTCCTGGGTGTTGGCCCTCGGACCCAGGGGTAGCCCGTTTAACTGGTAGCACTTGGAGCGGTAGTGTCCATGTCGCCTACAATGTTTGCAATAAGGGCGCTCAGGGGATCTAGGTCTTGGTGGAGGAGGCCGATCGGGGCCCGAGTACTCTGAGCATGAGTCCTGCGGTGGAGGTGTAGGATAGGCCCCTTGTAGCCCCCTTAGGGCTTGACAGAGAGAGTCAACCACTTGAGTAAGGAGGTCGGGAGACACTGAGGAGTTAGCCGGGATAGACTGTTGT
Source organism: Dendropsophus ebraccatus (assembly GCF_027789765.1). NCBI lineage: Eukaryota > Metazoa > Chordata > Amphibia > Anura > Hylidae > Dendropsophus > Dendropsophus ebraccatus. The sequence goes on from NC_091464.1 coordinate 99,131,894, forward strand.
GTGGCCTGAATAGCGGAAACAGGTGGGGCCACAACTGACACAGGAGGTGAGGGGGTAAGTCCCACGGGCTCGGGAGTACTTGGACCCGTGGTGCAACCAGCACAGGGGGAGTCAATGCCAACCACCCGTAGAGCCAGAGTCTTGAAGTCCAGGAAAGGCATGGTAGGGTTTTGGGCAGCTAGCATACGCAGTTGGCTCTGGATGAGTCTGGAGTCCACCCCCTCTATGAAGCGGTCAGTGATTATGCTCTCCACAGCGCAGGGTCTATGGTGTCCACTTGTCTCAAAGCCCTGTAGGCAGATTGTAGGGCTAGTGCATAGTCTCTGAGAGTCTCACCTGGCCTCTGTCGTCGGTCGTAGAATTTAAGACGGACCTCCGTAGGGGACTGTACATCAAACTCCTTACTCAGCCGGGCCAGGATCTGTTGTACATCAGCCTTCTCCGTAGCGGGCCATGACCACACCTCCTCTGCAGCGGGTCCTTCAAGTTGTCCTAGCAGCAACTGCACCTGCTGAGGGGGTGAGAGTGAGACTAGTTCAAGGGTGCAGGAGATTTTTTCTTTAAATGCAGCCAGCGTGTGGGGTTCCCCTTTATAGCTGGGGAGATTGGCGAGCCCAATGAAGAACGGAACAGCTGCGGTAGCCATAGCAACAGGAGCCGCAGGCACAGCCCGGGCCATGGGCGGACTGCCGGACCTGTCGGAGTCGCTGTGGTGGCCGGTGGACATGCTGAGGAGTTCTGGGGTACTGTGTCGGGGAGAGAGCAGAGGTGGCGAGAGGCCGCAAAATCAGCAGACACCGACAGACAGGGTGTCCCGAACCGGATGTGGACAGGCCGGAAGTCAGATCCGGTGCTTCCGGCTGTCCGGCCACAATTTTCTTCCCCCCTGCAACAGAGGCTTGGAAGACGCAGGGCCGGGGGTGGGACTTGCACGAAGCGCGCACGTGGAGGCCGTACGTCACCAGCTGGCTTAACCCCTTAGTAGGCCGCAGCGTGGCAATGGCAGAGTCTTTTAAGGGGATAACAGTACAGTTCTGGGGGCACTGACAGTTGGCACAACACAGTCTGTATCCTGTTCGTGACGCCAAAAATGCAATGCCCTGGCCCCTGGGGGCCACTTCCACAGTGTTGGTGTTATGAGCGGACAATGACCGGGGCAGCTGCAGGGGTTATACTTGTCACGGTATAGGCCTGAGGGCGGCACAGCTGTAGGGCCGGTCTGTGGAATCTGCGGGTGATGATGGGCATGCGATTCTTCGCTGCACTTAGTCAGGGCACCAGTTAGTGGACACCAATGCCAGGGTTCAGTAACAGCGGTTTTATTATAGATGAGGTAACTAGTAGCAACAGTTCTGTCCGGATGCAACCGGGTATATAGCAGGCTCTGACAAATAAAGCAGGAGTGGTGCTGCATAGGCTGTGAGAATACGTGCCGGATGATGGGAGTAGGAGTATGAGAGAAATAGCGTTGCTGGGTGGATTAGCTTGAGAATAATACTTGCTGTGAATCCTTGTAGCGATGATGAGAGATAACAGAATGACACCCAGATGAGAGAGAAGACTCCGGACACTTGAGCAGGCAGATACAGCCGAAGACTTGAACACAGCAGAGCACTCGATCCACACTTCTAGTGGTGAAGTGGGAGCTGCAAAGAAGAAGTCCAACTCCTCTGAGGTAGGAGAGAGATGACACACACCCTCCTTGCTTGGAAGCAGGGGGAAGACTAACTTGTTAGGAGGAAGTGGGAGGTCACATGGTTGCTCCTGGCCAGAGCTAGTCGGCCATTGGAGGAACCATGGTTACAGGTCACGTGATCAACAGCCTTGCATACCACTGTACAATGTAATTATACAAAGGAATACATGAGAATACACATGAGAATGCACATTACCAGAGAATACTAGGGGAAAACCAGCAGCAGTTGCAGTGCAAACACTTACCAGAACAGGCATGGACACAGCAATAGAAATGGCCATAATAGGAGTAGTAGTCCTTGCGTGTTCTGGGACACTGCACCCCTATATAGTAGTTACCCCCCTCTGTGCCCCTATTTAGTAGTTACACCCAGGGGCGTAGCTAGAGGCTCATGGGCCCTGGTGCAAAAGTTTAACCTGGGCCCCAGGTTAAAGATGCACAAGACAAGGGAGGCACACTAGGGGCGGCTGTTCTTCTGCTGTAGCTCTGTCCCTCCTCCTCCTCCTCCTCCTCTCCGTCCACAGACACATTGGAAATTAGTGGCTGCCGCTTAATAAGTAAGGGTGCGTTTACACAGACAGATTTATCTGACAGATCTTTGAAGCCAAAACCAGGAACAGACTATGAACACGGATCAGGTCATAAAGGAAAGACTGGGATCTATCCTCTTTTCAAATCCATTCCTGGCTTTGGCTTCCAAAATCTGTCAGATAAATCTGTCTGTGTAAACGCACCCTAAGGCTATGTTCACACTATGTATGTGTGTGGCTGTATTTTTTATGCGGCTGTAAATGTGCGGATGAAACTCCGGCCGTGGGAAAAAATAGACATGCGGCTGAAAACATACGGTCATTTACTTGGAAATCTGGTTCAACTAAAAATTACAAATAAAATCTTAAGAAAGTGATGCAAACACCTCGGGATGCATCTGGGAAAGCAGAGAACACAGTTTACATGAATTGCTATTACCGGGGTTTGCGATCCTCTGCAGTAATGCCGATGTCTCTCATGGTTAATATATTAAAATAATAAAACACATTTTCGTTGTAATAAAGTCCCTTTCATTGTTCAATAATTAAATTTAAACGAATCCATCATTGTGCAATTAAATATACTGTTAAAATAAATATATATATAAATAAATGTATATTTATATTTATATTTATTTTTTAACAGTATATTTAATTGCACAATGATGGATTCGTTAGAATTAAATTATTGAACAACAAAACTGATTTTATTTCAACGAAAATGTGTTTTATTAATTAAATATTAATTAGTACAGGAAGCTCCATAAGCCGTTAATTCATATGCCGGCAATAGAGCTTTCTGTACTAATCATCACTTTACTTTAATGAAAACATCAAATGTTTCTTCTAATTATGTTATCACAATAGCATTATTAGAAGAAACATTTAGAATTATATGTGCGCTCAGCTAATTGGCTGATCGGCTGAGCGCACATATAATAAGCCGGTCCGCAGCACAGTGACTTCATTGTGCTGCGGACCAGCGAAGAGGACACATCGGGGTGAGTATAGAGCTCTCCCCACCCCCTCCCCAGCACTGCACCCCTCCCAGCAAGGAAGGGGGGTCACTTAACCCCTTCCTTGCTGGGATGGGTGCAGTCTGACATCAGTCTGGCCACCAAGGGGTTAAGGGGGATGCAATGCATCCTACCTTAACCCCTTGGGGGCCAGACTGTAAGCAGCGATCTGTAAAGATGCTGGATACTGTAAGGTGCACAACACCGCTCAAAATGATGGGTGTTGTGCTCCTGTTTGTGTGTTTTTTGTGTGTTTCTCCCTTTTTGTTTTTCAAATATCGGTATAATGGGGATTACGTCGGATTCCGTGGACTACGTCGATGACCAGCGGTTGTTTGGTGTTTTTTTTTTTATAAAATGGTCAATGAGAGGTGTGGGGGTGTTTTTATTTGAATAAAAAAATTTTAAACTTGTGTCTTGTCTTTATTTCTTTACTTTATAGACTTAGTAGTGGAAGCCGTCTATTAGACGGCTTCCACTACTAAGTTGGGGCCTAGTGTTAGCCGGTATAAAATGGCTAACACTAACCCCCCATTATTACCCCAGTACCCAATGCCACCAGGGGTACTGGGAAGAGCCGGGTGCCATTGGTCCCGGAGCGTCAAAATTGGCGCTCCTGGACCGGGCGGCAGCAGGCTGGTAAGATTTAGGCTGGGGAGGGCCTAAACCAATGGCTCTTCCCACCCTGGTGTTACCAGGCTGCTGTCGTATGGTTTTTAACCATGGTTATAAAAATAGGGGGGACCCTATGCGTTTTTTTTAAAAATAAATAATTAAAAAAAAATGCATAGGGTCCCCCCTATTTTTATAACCAGCCGGGTTAAAAACCAAACGACAGCAGCCTGGTAACAGCAGGGTGGGAAGAGCCATTGGTTTAGGCCCTCCCCAGCCTAAATCTTACCAGCCTGCTGCCGCCCGCTCCAGGAGTGCCAATTTTGACGCTCCGGGACCACTGGCACCCGGCTCTTCCCAGTACCCCTGGTGGCATTGGGTACTGGGGTAATAATGGGGGGTTAGTGTTAGCCATTTTATACCGGCTAACACTAGGCCCCGACTTAGTAATGGATTCCGTCTATTAGACGGCTTCCACTACTAAGTCTATAAAGTAAAGAAATAAAGACAAGACACAAGTTAAAAAATTTTTTTATTCAAATAAAAACACCCCCACACCCCTCATTGACCATTTTATTAAAAAAAAAACAACAAACAACCGCTGGTCATCGACGTAGTCCACGGAATCCGACGTAATCCACAGGATACCGATATCTGAAAAACAAAAAGGGAGAAACACACAAAAAACACACAAACAGGAGCACAACACCCATCATTGTGAGCGGTGTTGTGCACCTTACAGTATGCAGCATCTTTACAGATCGCTGCTTACAGTCATCCTCCCTTAACCCCTTGGGGGCCAGACTGATGTCAGACTGCACCCATCCCAGCAAGGAAGGGGTTAAGTGACCCCCCTTCCTTGTTGGGAGGGGTGCAGTGCTGGGGAGGGGGTGGGGAGAGCTCTATACTCACCCCGATGTTGTCTCTTCGCTGGTCCGCAGCACAATGAAGTCACTGTACTGCGGACCGGCTCATTATATGTGCGCTCAGCCGATCAGCCAATCAGCTGAGCGCACATATAATTCTAAATGTTTCTTCTAATAATACTATTGTGATAACATAATTAGAAGAAACATTTGATGTTATCATTAAAGTAAAGTGATGATTAGTACAGAAAGCTCTATTACCGGCAATATGAATTAACGGCTTACTGGAGCTTCCTGTACTAATTAATATTTAATTAATAAAACACATTTTTGTTGAAATAAAATCAGTTTCGTTGTTCAATAATTAAATTCTAACGAATCCATCATTGTGCAATTAAATATACTGTCAAAAAATAAATATATATATAAATATACATTTATTTATATATATATTTATTTTAACAGTATATTTAATTGCAAAATGATGGATTCGTTAGAATTAAATTATTGACCAACGAAACTGATTTTATTTCAACGAAAATGTGTTTTATTAATTTAATATATTAACTATTAGAGGCATCGGCATTCGGCATCATTGTACGTACGGACCGCCTGTCAATCCACGGCCGCATTTCCAGCCGCAAACAATGGTCTTGTTCATTTTTTACGGGTCCGTTTACGATCGGGCCGTAGATTCATACATAGTGTGCACTGTGCAGCCGTATATCGTATACTTTCCAGCGTACGCATGAACCACCAAAAATACCGCCGCACAATTACAGCCGCAAATACAGCCGCACAGTTACATAGTCTGAACCTAGTCTAAGGGTGCATTTACACAGAAAGATTTATCTGTCAGATCTTTGAAGCCAAAGCCAGGAACAGACTATAAACAGGAAACAGGTCATAAAGGAAAAATTTAGATTTCTCTTCTCTTCAAATCCATTCCTGGCTTTGGCTTCCAAAATCTGTCAGATAAATCTTTCTGTGTAAACGCACCCTTAGTGTGCTGCTGAGGCAGATAGTGACTCCCCTGCCCCAACTCTCCTCTCCTCCCCCCTCCTTACAGATGAAAATCTCCCCTGTGGGCCCCCCTTGATAATGGGCCGGGTCGCAAGTGTGACCTCTATAGCTACGCCACTGCTTACACCCCTCTGTGCTCCCACTTAATAATTATAGTGCTTGAAAATTCCTATATTGTAATCCCTATTCTTCTTCTTCTTCTTCCAGCCATTTTTCTGCGCGTAATACAGCCCGAACCGCTTTGCGCACAGACTCCGTTCAAACTGCGTTTCGAAGCCCTGTGAGGTGTGCTATCTATTTTTCGTTTCGATTGGATTTGTCGTTTTTAAGAAATTTACGTTTAAAGACCCCGAATTTCCCATAGAAAATAATGGCCCATTGGAAATAATGGCCACACTCTAACCGCTAACAGCCAATCACAGCACATATGCAAATAGCTGCAATATAGCAGCCAATAGGAACTCTAAGGTCTTGTCAGGCAACTTGATGGACATGTGTCTTTTTTCAACCGTATTAACTATGTAACTATGTAACTATGTAATGTATCACACCATCCACAGTCACATGTCCACTATTGGCCAATAGAAGATGTAATATATGGAAGGTCCTTAACGATTTTGTCTCACTGACATGAGTAAGATTGTCATGGTAACCGAGCAATGATCTTTACCATTATAAGTAGCAGAGGTCAGTCAGTAGAATAGCAGAGCTGAGGCAGCCATGTAGCAGGGACGGTACACAAGCCGCTCGTAAAGAGACAGTACCCAAGCCACTCTTAAAGGGACGGTACCCAAGACGCTCTTAAAGGGGCGGTACCCAAGCTGCTCTTAAAGGGACGGTACCCAAGACGCTCTTAAAAGGACGGTACCCAAGACGCTCTTAAAGCGGCGGTACCCTAGCAGCTCTTAAAGGGACGGTACCCAAGCCGCTGTGTAAGAGGAATTACATAAGTCGCTCTTACAGGGACAGTACAATAGGCGCTCTTAAAGGGACGGTAACCAAGTCACTCTTACAGGGACGGTACCCAAGTCGCTCTTAAAGGGATGGTACCCAAGTCGCTCTAAATGGGTCCCTTTAAGAGCGACGCGGGTCCCTTTAAGAGCGACCTGGGTCCCTTTAAGAGCGACCTGGGTCCCTTTAAGAGCAAAATATGTCCCTTTAAGAGCAAAATATGTCCCTTTAAGAGCAAAATATGTCCCTTTAAGAGCGACCTGGGTCCCTTTAAGAGCGAAATATGTCCCTTTAAGAGCAAAATGGGTCTCTTTAAGAGCGAAATGGGTCCCTTTAAGAGCGACCTGGGTCCCTTTAAGAGCGAATTGGGTCTCTTTAAGAGCGAAATGGGTCCCTTTAAGAGCGACCTGGATCCCTTTAAGAGCTAAATGGGTCTCTTTAACCCTTTAAGGACGGGGCCCATTTTCGTTTTTGCGTTTTCGGTTTTTCGGTTTGCATTTTTCCACCTAGAAACCCACATGAGCCCTTATTGTTTGCGTCACTAATTGTACTTTGCAATGACAGGCTGAATTTTTGCATTTGGTACACTGCGAAACCAGAAAAAAATTAAATGTGTGGTGAAATTGACAAAACAACCGCATTTCTTTTATTTGGGGGGACTGTGTTTTTACGCCATTCGCCCTGGAGTAAAACTGACTTGTTATGCATGTTCCTCAAGTCGTTACGATTACTATGATATATAACATGTATAACTTATATTGTATCTGATGGCCGGTAAAAAATTCAAACTATTGTTAACCAATATACATTCCTTACAATCGCTCCATTCCAGGCTTATAGCGCTTTTATCCTTTGGTCTATGGGGCTGTGTCAGGTGTCAGTTTTTGCGCCATGATGTGATCTTTCTATCGGTACCTTGATTGCGCATATACGACTTTTTGATCGTTTTTATTACATTTTTTCTGGATTTGATGCGACCAAAAATGCGCAATTTTGCACTTTGGGATTTTTTTTGCGCTGACGCTGTTTACCGTGCGAGATCAGGAATGTGATTAATTAATAGTTCGGGCGATTACGCACGCGGCGATAGCAAACATGTTTATGTATTTATTTACTTTTATTTAAAACCTGGGAAAAGGGGGGTGATTCAGACTTTTATTAGGGGAGGGGGCTTTTTACTATAAACAACACTTTTTTTTTTTTTACACATATACTAGAAGCCCCCCTGGGGTTGGGGTTATTCCTCCCCTGGGGTTGGGGTTATTCCCCCCCCTGGGGTTGGGGTTATTCCCCCCCTGGGGTTGGGGTTATTCCCCCCCTGGGGTTAGGGTTATTCCCCCCCTGGGGTTAGGGTTATTCCCCCCCTGCGATTAGGGTTATTCCCCCCTGGGATTAGGGTTATTCCCCCTAGGGGACTTCTAGTATATACACTTTGATCTCTCATTGAGATCTTTGCTGTATAGATATACAGCAAAGATCAATGAGATAGGCACTCGTTTGCTTTCGGCTGCTGCAGCCGGAAACAAACGAGTGCCGACGAGTGATGACGCCATCTTGGATGAGTCCCCGGCTGGCATCAGACAGGGATCTCCCCCACTAGACCCCAGGGAAAGGTTGCCTCCGGTAATCGGAGGCAGCTGTCAACTTTGACAGCTGCCTCCGATTAGCTAATTAGCGGGCACGGTGATCAGACTGACGATCAGACGGGTACGTCATATGTCCTTAAGAGGTTAAGAGCTAAATGGGTCCCTTTAAGAGCGACCTGGGTCCCTTTAAGAGCGAAATGGGTCCCATTAAGCGTGAAATTGGTCCCTTTAGGAGTGAAATTGGTCCCTTTAAGAGCGACCTGGGTGCCTTTAAGAGCGACCTAGGTCCCTTTAAGAGCCATCTGGGTCCCTTTAAGAGCAAAATATGTCCCTTTAAGAGCAACCTGGGTCCCTTTAAGAGCGACCTGGGTCCATTTAAGAGCCAAATGGGACCATTTAAGAGCGACCTGGGTCCCTTTAAGAGCGACCTGGGTCCCTTTAAGAGCGACCTGGGTCCCTTTAAGAGCGAAATGGGTCACTTTAAGAGTGAAATTGGTCCCTTTTGGAGCGACCTGGGTCCCTTTAAGAGCAAAATATGCCCCTTTAAGAGCAAAATGGGTCCCTTTAAGAACGACCTGGGTCCCTTTAAGAGTGAAATTGGTCCCTTTAAGAGTGAAATTGGTCCCTTTAAGAGTGAAATGGGTCCCTTTAAGAGTGAAATGGGTCCCTTTAAGAGCAACCTGGGTCCCTTTAAGAGCGACCTGGGTCCCTTTAAGAGCGATCTGGGTCCCTTTAAGAGCAAAATATGTCCCTTTAAAAGCGAAATGGTTCCTTTTAAGAGCAAAATATGTCCCTTTAAGAGCAAAATGTGTCCCTTTAAGAGCAACCTGGGTCCCTTTAAGAGCGACCTGGGTACCTTTAAGAGCGAAATGGGTCCCTTTAAGAGTGAAATGGGTCCCTTTAAGAGTGAAATTGGTTCCTTTAAGAGCGACCTGGGTCCCTTTAAGAGCAAAATATGCCCCTTTAAGAGCAAAAATGGGTCCCTTTAAGAGCGACCTGGGTCCCTTTAAGAGTGAAATTGGTCCCTTTAAGAGTGAAATGGGTCCATTTAAGAGCTACCTGGGTCCCTTTAAGAGCAACCTGGGTCCCTTTAAGAGCGACCTGGGTCCCTTTAAGAGCGACCTGGGTCCCTTTAAGAGCGACCTGGGTCCCTTTAAGAGCGATCTGGGTTGCTTTAATAGCGACCTGGGTCCCTTTAAGAGCGAAATATGTCCCTTTAAGAGCTAAATGGTTCCTTTTAAGAGCGACCTGGGTCCCTTTAAGAGAGAAATTGGTCCCTTTAAGAGTGAAATGGGTCCCTTTAAGAGCAACCTGGGTCCCTTTAACAGCGACCTGGGTCCCTTTAAGAGCGATCTGGGTCCCTTTAAGAGCGAAATATGTCCCTTTAAGAGCGAAATGGTTCCTTTTAAGAGCGAAATGGTTCCTTTTAAGAGCAAAAATATGTCCCTTTAAGAGCAAAATGTGTCCCTTTAAGAGCAACCTGGGTCCCTTTAAGAGCGACCTGGGTACCTTTAAGAGCTAAATGGGTCCCTTTAAGAGTGAAATGGGTCCCTTTAAGAGTGAAATTGGTCCCTTTAAGAGCGACCTGGGTCCCTTCAAGAGCAAAATATGCCCCTTTAAGAGCAAAATGGGTCCCTTTAAGAGCGACCTGGGTCCCTTTAAGAGTGAAATTGTTCCCTTTAAGAGTGAAATTGGTCCCTTTAAGAGTGAAATGGGTCCATTTAAGAGCAACCTGGTCCCTTTAAGAGCAACCTGGGTCCCTTTAAGAGCGACCTGGGTCCCTTTAAGAGCAACCTGGGTCCCTTTAAGAGCGACCTGGGTCCCTTTAAGAGCGATCTGGGTTGCTTTAATAGCGACCTGGGTCCCTTTAAGAGCGAAATATGTCCTTTAAAAGCGAAATGGTTCCATTTAAGAGCAAAATATGTCCCTTTAAGAGCAAAATGTGTCCCTTTAAGAGCAACCTGGGTCCCTTTAAGAGCGACCTGGGTACCTTTAAGAGCGAAATGGGTCCCTTTAAGAGTGAAATGGGTCCCTTTAAGAGTGAAATGGGTCCCTTTAAGAGCAACCTGGGTCCCTTTAAGAGCGACCTGGGTCCCTTTAAGAGCGATCTGGGTCCCTTTAAGAGCAAAATATGTCCCTTTAAAAGCGAAATGGTTCCTTTTAAGAGCAAAATATGTCCCTTTAAGAGCAAAATGTGTCCCTTTAAGAGCAACCTGGGTCCCTTTAAGAGCGACCTGGGTACCTTTAAGAGCGAAATGGGTCCCTTTAAGAGTGAAATGGGTCCCTTTAAGAGTGAAATTGGTTCCTTTAAGAGCGACCTGGGTCCCTTTAAGAGCAAAATATGCCCCTTTAAGAGCAAAATGGGTCCCTTTAAGAGCGACCTGGGTCCCTTTAAGAGTGAAATTGGTCCCTTTAAGAGTGAAATGGGTCCATTTAAGAGCAACCTGGGTCCCTTTAAGAGCAACCTGGGTCCCTTTAAGAGCGACCTGGGTCCCTTTAAGAGCGACCTGGGTCCCTTTAAGAGCGACCTGGGTCCCTTTAAGAGCGATCTGGGTTGCTTTAATAGCGACCTGGGTCCCTTTAAGAGCGAAATATGTCCCTTTAAGAGCTAAATGGTTCCTTTTAAGAGCGACCTGGGTCCCTTTAAGAGTGAAATTGGTCCCTTTAAGAGTGAAATGGGTCCCTTTAAGAGCAACCTGGGTCCCTTTAAAAGCGACCTGGGTCCCTTTAAGAGCGATCTGGGTCCCTTTAAGAGCGAAATATGTCCCTTTAAGAGCGAAATGGTTCCTTTTAAGAGCGAAATGGTTCCTTTTAAGAGCAAAATATGTCCCTTTAAGAGCAAAATGTGTCCCTTTAAGAGCAACCTGGGTCCCTTTAAGAGCGACCTGGGTACCTTTAAGAGCTAAATGGGTCCCTTTAAGAGTGAAATGGGTCCCTTTAAGAGTGAAATTGGTCCCTTTAAGAGCGACCTGGGTCCCTTCAAGAGCAAAATATGCCCCTTTAAGAGCAAAATGGGTCCCTTTAAGAGCGACCTGGGTCCCTTTAAGAGTGAAATTGTTCCCTTTAAGAGTGAAATTGGTCCCTTTAAGAGTGAAATGGGTCCATTTAAGAGCAACCTGGGTCCCTTTAAGAGCAACCTGGGTCCCTTTAAGAGCGACCTGGGTCCCTTTAAGAGCGACCTGGGTCCCTTTAAGAGCGACCTGGGTCCCTTTAAGAGCGATCTGGGTTGCTTTAATAGCGACCTGGGTCCCTTTAAGAGCGAAATATGTCCCTTTAAGAGCTAAATGGTTCCTTTTAAGAGCGACCTGGGTCCCTTTAAGAGTGAAATTGGTCCCTTTAAGAGTGAAATGGGTCCCTTTAAGAGCAACCTGGGTCCCTTTAAAAGCGACCTGGGTCCCTTTAAGAGCGATCTGGGTCCCTTTAAGAGCGAAATATGTCCCTTTAAGAGCGAAATGGTTCCTTTTAAGAGCGAAATGGTTCCTTTTAAGAGCAAAATATGTCCCTTTAAGAGCAAAATGTGTCCCTTTAAGAGCAACCTGGGTCCCTTTAAGAGCGACCTGGGTACCTTTAAGAGCTAAATGGGTCCCTTTAAGAGTGAAATGGGTCCCTTTAAGAGTGAAATTGGTCCCTTTAAGAGCGACCTGGGTCCCTTTAAGAGCAAAATATGCCCCTTTAAGAGCAAAATGGGTCCCTTTAAGAGCGACCTGGGTCCCTTTAAGAGTGAAATTGGTCCCTTTAAGAGTGAAATGGGTCCCTTTAAGAGCAACCTGGGTCCCTTTAAGAGCAAAATATGTCCCTTTAAGAGCAAAATGTGTCCCTTTAATAGCGACCTGGGTCCCTTTAAGAGCGAAATATGTCCCTTTAAGAGCGAAATATGTCCCTTTAAGAGCAAAATGTGTCCCTTTAAGAGCGACCTGGGTCCCTTTAAGAGCGATCTGGGTTCCTTTAATAGCGACCTGGGTCCCTTTAAGAGCGAAATGGTTCCTTTTAAGAGCACACAACCAAAGAAACTGCACAAATAATCTAGAAGTATAACAAATTCTTTATTTCCATATACATCATATACATAATATTAAAAACTCAAAATTTCCATGGGGAATGACACAGATAACACTAAGGCCAGAGGGGGAGAAAGATCTCAGTGTGGTAAACCAACCGAAAATATATATATATGCTGAAGTGCTATAGCGTAATATGTGCCAATTACAACGCTGCCATCTGGTGGTCACTAATAGTAAAGTACAGGCAGCGATGTTGAACTAGAACACCCTAACATAGAAGTGGACAGCTAAACCAGTACTATATAATCTATAGAGGAAAACAGGTACGTCATTTCTCAGCTGGCCACCAACTAACAGAGGAGCGCCAAAAGTAAAACGCCATATACAATTTCAGTTCATATGTGACCACACACCAGCGTCCAGGAACCGCACACACACTGAGAGCTTACCCCCGTCTGGCCCACAAGCCCAACGCACGTTTCGCTCACTTCATCAGGAGCTAGCTGGGTGAAATTGGTCCCTTTAAGAGTGAAATGGGTCCCTTTAGGAGCAACCCGGGTCCCTTTAAGAGCGACCCGGGTCCCTTTAAGAGCAACCCGGGTCCCTTTAAGAGCAACCTGGGTCCCTTTAAGAGCGACCTGGGTCCCTTTAAGAGCGACCTGGGTCCCTTTAAGAGCGACCTGGGTCCCTTTAAGAGCAAAATATGTCCCTTTAAGAGCAAAGTGGGTCCCTTTAAGAGCGACCTGGGTCCCTTTAAGAGCGAAATGGGTCCCTTTAAGAGCGAAATGGGTCCCTTTAAGAGCGACCTGGGTCCCTGTAAGAGCCAAATGGGTCCCTTTAAGAGTGAAATTGGTTCCTTTAAGAGCGACCTGGGTCCCTTTAAGAGCGACTCAGAGCGATCTGGGTTACTTTAAGAGTGAAATGGCTCCCTTTAAGAGCAACCTGGGTCCCTTTAGAAGCGATATGGGTCCCTTTAAGAGCGACCTTGGTCCCTTTAAGAGCACAATGGGTCCCTTTAAGAGCAACCTGGGTCCCTTTAAGAGCGACCTGGGGCCCTTTAAGAGCGAAATATGTCCCTTTAAAAGCAAAATGTGTCCCTTTAAGAGCACAATGGATCCTTTTAAGAGTGACCTGGGTCCCTTTAAGAGCGATCTGGGTACCTTTAAGAATGAAATTGGTCCCTTTAAGAGCGACCTGGGTCCCTTTAAGAGCGACCTGGGTCCCTTTAAGAGCGACCTGGGTCCCTTTAGGAGCGAAGGGACCTAGGTCGCTCTTAAAGCGACCCAGGTCGCTCCTAAAGAGACCCAAGTCGCTCTTAAAGGGACGGCACCCAGGATTAAAGTTTCTCTTAAAAGGATGTCACTGGTAAAGGGGCGCTCTGGAAGTCACTGGTAAAGGGGCGCTCTGGAAGTCACTGGTAAAGGGGCGCTCTGGAAGTCACTGGTAAAGGGGCGCTCTGGAAGTCACTGGTAAAGGGGCGCTCTGGAAGTCACTGGTAAGGGGGCGCTCTGGGAGTCACTGGTAAAGGGGCGCTCTGGAAGTCACTGGTAAAGGGTCACTCTGGAAGTCAGTAGTAAAGGGGCGCTCTGGAAGTCACTGGTAAAGGGGCGCTCTGGAAGTCACTGGTAAAGGGGCGCTCTGGAAGTCACTGGTAAAGGGGCGCTCTGGAAGTCACTGGTAAATGGGCGCTCTGGGAGTCACTGGTAAAGGGGCGCTCTGGAGGTCACTGGTAAAGGGGCGCTCTGGGAGTCATTGGTAAAGGGGCGCTCTGGGAGTCATTGGTAAAGGGGCGCTCTGGGAGTCACTGGTAAAGGGGCGCTCTGGGAGTCACTGGTAAAGGGGCGCTCTGGGAGTCACTGGTAAAGGGGCGCTCTGGGAGTCACTGGTAAAGGGGCGCTCTGGGAGTCACTGGTAAAGGGGCGCTCTGGGAGTCACTGGTAAAGGGGCGCTCTGGAAGTCACTGGTAAAGGGGCGCTCTTTTCAAGCACTATGTATTTCCCTGGAAATGCAAATCTAGTTAGGTATGCTCTGTGCCCCAATTTAGTAGTAAGGTCCAGTGGCGGATTATAATGTGGGCGGTTTGAGCGGCTGCCCGGGGCCCGAGGCTCCGGGGGGGCCCATGCCACGCCGCCCACATTATAATCCGCCACTGACTCTCTTGTACTGTCCCTTGGCTGATGTGCAGCTGCCGGGGTTGTCCCGTCCTGTCCCCGGCAGCGCGCATCAAAGAGCTCCCCGTGGGCCTGTGGCTGGGACTTCCGGCGCACGGGGAGCTCTCTGATGCGCGCGCTGCTGGGGATAGGACGGGACACCCCCGGCAGCCGCGCATCAGCCGGGGACAGACCAGGAGGCAAGAGGCTCGACGGGGGAACGGATGGCAGGTGAGTTGTGTTGTGGTTTTTTTTTTTGTGTGTTATCTGCTGACTGCTGTGCACAGAGGGGGAAGAGGGTGACCATCTATAAGGGGGGGAAGAGGGGGACCATCTATAAGGGGGGGGGGAAAGAGGGGGACCATCTATAAGGGGGGGAGAGGGTGACCATCTATAAGTGGGGGGAGAGGGTGACCATCTATAAGGGGGGGGGGGAAAGAGGGGGACCATCTATAAGGGGGGGGAAAGAGGGGGACCATCTATAAGGGGGGGAAGAGGGGGACCATCTATAAGGGGGGGGGGGGAAGAGGGGGACCATCTATAAGGGGGGGAAGAGGGGGACCATCTATAAGGGGGGGGGAAAGAGGGGGACCATCTATAAGGGGGGGAGAGGGTGACCATCTATAAGTGGGGGGAGAGGGTGACCATCTATAAGGGGGGGAGGGGGGACCATCTATAAGGGGGGGAAGAGGGGGACCATCTATAAGGGGGGGGAGAGGGGGACCATCTATAAGGGGGGGAAAGAGGGGGACCATCTATAAGGGGGGGAAAGAGGGGGACCATCTATAAGGGGGGGGAAGAGGAAAACCATCTATAAGTGGGGGGAGAGGGTGACCATCTATAAGGGGGGGGGAGGGGGACCATCTATAAGGGGGGGGAAGAGGGGGACCATCTATAAGGGGGGGAGAGGGTGACCATCTATAAGGGGGGGGGGAGGGGGACCATCTATAAGGGGGGGGGAAGAGGGGGACCATCTATAAGGGGGGGGGGAGAGGGTGACCATCTATAAGGGGGGGAAGAGGGGGACCATCTATAAGGGGGGGAAGAGGGGGACCATCTATAAGGGGGGGGGGAAGAGGGACCATCTATAAGAGGGGGGGGAGAGAGGGACCATCTATAAGGGGGGGGGAAGAGAGGGACCATCTATAAGGGGGGGGGGGAAGAGAGGGACCATCTATAAGGTGGGGGGGGGAAAGGGGGACCATCTATAAGGGGGGGAAAGAGGAAAACCATCTATAAGTGGGGGGGAAGAGGGGGACCATCTATAAGGGGGGAAAGAGGGGGACCATCTATAAGGGGGGGGGGAAGAGGGTTACCATCTATAAGGGGGGGAAGAGGGGGACCATCTATAAGGGGGGGGAGAGGGGGACCATCTATAAGGGGGGAAGAGGGGGGACCATCTATAAGAGGGGGAAGAGGGGGACCATCTATAAGAGGGGGGGAGAGAGGGACCATCTATAAGAGGGGGGGGGAGAGGGACCATCTATAAGGGGGGGGGAAGAGAGGGACCATCTATAAGGGGGGGGGGGAAGAGAGGGACCATCTATAAGGGGGGGGGGGAAGAGAGGGACCATCTATAAGGGGGGGGGAAGAGGGGGACCATCTATAAGGGGGGGGGGGGGAAGAGAGGGACCATCTATAAGGTGGGGGGGGGGAAAGGGGGACCATCTATAAGGGGGGGAAAGAGGAAAACCATCTATAAGTGGGGGGGGAGAGGGGGACCATCTATAAGAGGGGGAAGAGGGGGACCATCAATAAGAGGGGGGGAAGAGGAAGACCATCTATAAGGGGGGAAGAGAGGAAGACCATCTATAAGGGGGGGGGGAAGAGGGGGACCATCTATAAGGGGGGGAAGAGGGGGACCATCTATAAGGGGGTGGGGAAGAGGGGGACCATCTATAAGGGGGGGGGGGAGAGGGGGACCATCTATAAGGGGAGGGGGAAGAGGGGGACCATCTATAAGGGGGGGGGGAAGAGGGGGACCATCTATAAGGGGGGAAGAGGGGGGACCATCTATAAGGGAGGGGGAAGAGGGGGACCATCTATAAGGGGGGGGAAGAGGGGGACCATCTATAAAGGGGGGGGGGAAAGAGGGGGACCATCTATAAGGGGGGGAGAGGGGGACCATCTACAAGGGGGGGGAAGAGGGGGACAATCTATAAGGGGGGGAAGAGGGGGACCATCTATAAGGGGGGGAAGAGGGGGACCATCTATAAGGGGGGGAAAGAGGGGGACCACCTATAAGGGGGGGGGGAGAGGGGGACCATCTATAAGGGGGGGAGAGGGGGACCATCTATAAGGGGAGGGAAAGAGGGGGAACATCTATAAGGTGGGGGGGGGAAAGGGGGACCATCTATAAGGGGGGGAAAGAGGAAAACCATCTATAAGTGGGGGGGGAAGAGGGGGACCATCTATAAGAGGGGGAAGAGGGGGACCATCAATAAGAGGGGGGGGAAGAGGAAGACCATCTATAAGGGGGGAAGAGAGGAAGACCATCTATAAGGGGGGGGGGGGGAGAGGGGGACCATCTATAAGGGGGGGAAGAGGGGGACCATCTATAAGGGGGGGGGGAAAGAGGGGGACCATCTATAAGGGGGGGGGGAGAGGGGGACCATCTATAAGGGGAGGGGGAAGAGGGGGACCATCTATAAGGGGGGGGGAAGAGGGGGACCATCTATAAGGGGGGAAGAGGGGGACCATCTATAAGGGAGGGGAAGAGGGGGACCATCTATAAGGGGGGGGAAGAGGGGGACCATCTATAAAGGGGGGGGGGAAAGAGGGGGACCATCTATAAGGGGGGGAGAGGGGGACCATCTACAAGGGGGGGAAGAGGGGGACCATCTATAAGGGGGGGAAGAGGGGGACCATCTATAAGGGGGGGAAGAGGGGGACCATCTATAAGGGGGAAGAGGGGGACCATCTATAAGGGGGGGAAAGAGGGGGACCATCTATAAGGGGGGGGGGAGAGGGGACCATCTATAAGGGGGGAGAGGGGGACCATCTATAAGGGGAGGGAAAGAGGGGAACATCTATAAGGGTGGGGAAGAGGGGGACCATCTATAAGGGTGGGGGAAGAGGGGGACCATCTATAAGGGGGGGAAGAGGGGGACCATCTATAAGGGGGGGGAAGAGGGTTACCATCTATAAGGGGGGGGGGAGAGGGGGACCATCTATAAGGGGGGGGGAAGAGGGGGACCATCTATAAGGGGGGGGAGAGGGGGACCATCTATAAGGGGGGGAAGAGGGGGGACCATCTATAAGGGGGGGGGGAGAGGGGGACCATCTATAAGGAAGGGGAGAGGGGGACCATCTATAAGGGGGGGAAGAGGGGGACCATCTATAAGAGGGGGGGAGAGGGGGACCATCTATAAGGGGGGGGAAGAGGAAAACCATCTATAAGGGGGGGGGGAAAGAGGGGGACCATCTATAAGAGGGGGAAGAGGGGGACCATCAATAAGAGGGGGGGAAGATGAAGACCATCTATAAGGGGGGGGAAAGAGGGGGACCATCTATAAGGGGGGAAGAGAGGAAGACCATCTATAAGGGGGGGGGGAAGAGGGGGACCATCTATAAGGGGGGGAAGAGGGGGACCATCTATAAGGGGGGAAGAGGGGGACCATCTATAAGGGGGCGGGGAAGAGGGGGGCCATCTATAAGGGGGGGGGAGAGGGGGACCATCTATAAGGGGAGGGGAAAGAGGGGGACCATCTATAAGGGGGGGGAAAGAGGGGGACCATCTATAAGGGGGGAAGAGGGGGACCATCTATAAGGGGGGGAAAGAGGGGGACCATCTATAAGAGGGGGAAGAGGGGGACCATCAATAAGAGGGGGGGAAGAGGAAGACCATCTATAAGGGGGGAAGAGAGGAAGACCATCTATAAGGGGGGGGGGGAAGAGGGGGACCATCTATAAGGGGGGGAAGAGGGGGACCATCTATAAGGGGGTGGGGAAGAGGGGGACCATCTATAAGGGGGGGGGGAGAGGGGGACCATCTATAAGGGGAGGGGGAAGAGGGGGACCATCTATAAGGGGGGGGGAAGAGGGGGACCATCTATAAGGGGGGAAGAGGGGGACCATCTATAAGGGAGGGGGAAGAGGGGGACCATCTATAAGGGGGGGGAAGAGGGGGACCATCTATAAAGGGGGGGGGAAAGAGGGGGACCATCTATAAGGGGGGGAGAGGGGGACCATCTACAAGGGGGGGGAAGAGGGGGACCATCTATAAGGGGGGGAAGAGGGGGACCATCTATAAGGGGGGGAAGAGGGGGACCATCTATAAGGGGGGGGAAGAGGGGGACCATCTATAAGGGGGGGAAAGAGGGGGACCATCTATAAGGGGGGGGGGGAGAGGGGGACCATCTATAAGGGGGGGAGAGGGGGACCATCTATAAGGGGAGGGAAAGAGGGGGAACATCTATAAGGGTGGGGGAAGAGGGGGACCATCTATAAGGGTGGGGGAAGAGGGGGACCATCTATAAGGGGGGGAAGAGGGGGACCATCTATAAGGGGGGGGAGAGGGGGACCATCTATAAGGGGGGGAAGAGGGGGACCATCTATAAGGGGGGGAGAGGGGGACCATCTATAAGGGGGGGAAGAGGGGGACCATCTATAAGAGGGGGGGAGAGGGGGACCATCTATAAGGGGGGGGAAAGAGGGGGACCATCTATAAGGGGGGGGAAAGAGGGGGACCATCTATAAGGGGGGGAAAGAGGAAAACCATCTATAAGGGGGGGGGAAGAGGGGGACCATCTATAAGAGGGGGAAGAGGGGGACCATCTATAAGAGGGGGGGAGAGGGGGACCATCTATAAGGGGGGGGGGAAGAGGAAAACCATCTATAAGGGGGGGGGAAAGAGGGGGACCATCTATAAGAGGGGGAAGAGGGGGACCATCAATAAGAGGGGGGGAAGATGAAGACCATCTATAAGGGGGGGGGAAAGAGGGGGACCATCTGTAAGGGGGGGGGGGGAAGAGGGGGGACCATCTATAAGGGGGGAAGAGGGGGACCATCTATAAGGGGGCGGGAAGAGGGGGGCCATCTATAAGGGGGGGGGAGAGGGGGACCATCTATAAGGGGGAGGGGAAAGAGGGGGACCATCTATAAGGGGGGGGAAAGAGGGGACCATCTATAAGGGGGGAAGAGGGGGACCATCTATAAGGGGGGAAAGAGGGGGACCATCTATAAAGGGGGGGGGGAAAGAGGGGGACCATCTATAAGGGGGGGAAGAGGGGGACCATCTATAAGGGGGGGGAAGAGGGGGACCATCTATAAAGGGGGGGGAAAGAGGGGGACCATCTATAAGGGGGGGAGA
The DNA here is from genome assembly GCF_027789765.1 of Dendropsophus ebraccatus. Lineage (NCBI taxonomy): Eukaryota > Metazoa > Chordata > Amphibia > Anura > Hylidae > Dendropsophus > Dendropsophus ebraccatus. The sequence goes on from NC_091464.1 coordinate 99,151,636, forward strand.
GGGGGACCATCTACAAGGGGGGGAAGAGGGGGACCATCTATAAGGGGGGGAAGAGGGGGACCATCTATAAGGGGGGGGAAGAGGGGGACCATCTATAAGGGGGGGAAGAGGGGGACCATCTATAAGGGGGGGAAAGAGGGGGACCATCTATAAGGGGGGGGGAAAGAGGGGGACCATCTATAAGGGGGGGGGAAAGAGGGGGACCATCTATAAGGGGGGGGAAGAGGGTTACCATCTATAAGGGGGGGGGGAAAGAGGGGGACCATCTATAAGGGGGGGGAAGAGGGGGACCATCTATAAAGGGGGGGGAAAGAGGGGGACCATCTATAAGGGGGGGGAGAGGGGGACCATCTACAAGGGGGGGAAGAGGGGGACCATCTATAAGGGGGGGAAGAGGGGGACCATCTATAAGGGGGGGAAGAGGGGGACCATCTATAAGGGGGGGAAGAGGGGGACCATCTATAAGGGGGGGGAAAGAGGGGGACCATCTATAAGGGGGGGGGAAAGAGGGGGACCATCTATAAGGGGGGGGGGAAGAGGGGACCATCTATAGGGGGGGGAAGAGGGGGACCATCTATAAGGGGGGGGAAAGAGGGGGACCATCTATAAGGGGGGGGAAGAGGGGGACCATCTATAAGGGGGGGGAAGAGGGGGACCATCTATAAGGGGGGGGAAGAGGGGGACCATCTATAAGGGGGGGGGAGAGGGGGACCATCTATAAGGGGGGGTAGAGGGGGACCATCTATAAGGGGGGGTAGAGGGGGACCATCTATAAGGGGGAAGAGGGGGATCATCTATAAGGGAGGGGGAGAGGGGGACCATCTATAAGGGGGGGTAGAGGGGGACCATCTATAAGGGGGGGAAGAGGGGGACCATCTATAAGGGGGGGGGGGAAGAGGGGGACCATCTATAAGGGGGGGAGAGAGGGGGATTAGCCCCCTCCTCTCCTGACATCCTCTGTGCTGCTGTGACCTCTCCTATAAGATCAGCCCCTCCTCTCCTGACATCCTCTGTGCTGCTTGGACCTCTCCTATAGATCAGCACCCTCCTCTCCTGACATCCTCTGTGCTGCTGTGACCTCCCCAAAAGATCAGCACCCTCCTCTCCTCACATCCTCTGTGCTGCTTGGACCTCTCCTATAAATCAGCCCCCTCCTCTCCTGACATCCTCTGTGCAGCAAGGGACCAAACATTGTGTTTATTGGGGCCAACAGGGAGGGGAGGCAGGCAGTGTTTATTGGGGACAGCGTGGGGGGGGGGGGCAGTAGTGGAGTATAATGTGGGCGGATTGACCGGGGAGGGGGGGGCCAGGTTGGGTGGAAAGCCCGGGGCCCAGGGTACATTTAATAATATAGACCCCCTGTGTGCTGCCCCCAGTAGTATATATACTCACCTGTGTGCTCCCCCAGTAGTATATATCTGGGGGTTACTCACTCGCTGGGATCGCCATCTCCTGGGCCTGAGACGGTTGGCACATCACAAATTGCAGTCCAGTCAGTGCTGTACGCTTTATACTGACCAAAGTCACTTTATTTGTCTGTTCAAAACATAAGACAACAGCAACGTTTTGCAAATAAAATAAAACCTGGGCCGTCTAGCCACTGACTACACATTACAGCTTCCCTAGCTGACTATCTGAGCCTACTGCTCAACTTTACCAGGTACACTGGTCTCACCCAGACTTCTTGTCTGCAGCTCCCACAGGCCTAGCGCTGCCTGTGTTCTCCCACCCTGGGAGCCCTCACCTGGGAGCCCTCACCTGGGAGGAGCCATCACCTGGGAGCCATCACCTGGGAGCCCTCACCTGGGAGCCCTCACCTGGGAGCCCTCACCTGGGAGCCCTCACCTGGGAGCCATCACCTGGGAGTCCTCACCTGGGAGGAGCCATCACCTGGGAGCCATCACCTGGGAGGAGCCATCACCTGGGAGCCCTCACCTGGGAGCCCTCACCTGGGAGCCCTCACCTGGGAGCCCTCACCTGGGAGCCATCACCTGGGAGCCATCACCTGGGAGCCCTCACCTGGGAGCCCTCACCTGGGAGCCATCACCTGGGAGGAGCCATCACCTGGGAGCCATCACCTGGGAGGAGCCATCACCTGGGAGCCATCACCTGGGAGCCATCACCTGGGAGCCCTCACCTGGGAGCCCTCACCTGGGAGCCATCACCTGGGAGCCATCACCTGGGAGCCCTCACCTGGGAGCCATCACCTGGGAGCCCTCACCTGGGAGCCCTCACCTGGGAGCCATCACCTGGGAGCCCTCACCTGGGAAGCTCTGGAGTCTCTAATAGATCCACCAGGTGGTTTCAGAGCCTCATTAGCTCTAGGACTGGAGTGGAGTATCTCGACCAGGAGCTCCACCTGAACTCCAATTCCCACTCCAGAGGCATAGAACTGCCTCTTACAGCCCCACCATGCCACTATATATATATATATATATATATATATATATATATATACCCCCCATCTTTATATAACCCTGTAATATATATATATATATATATATATATATACCTGCCATCATTATGTAATCCTGTAATAATATATATACCTGCCATCATTATATAATCCTGTAATATAATATATATATATAATTTTATATATATATAAAAAGGAGAAAATTGGCCGCACATCTATGACTCTGTTCACACTGCAGGTTGCACGCTGCTCATGACATGGTACACTCTGTTTGATCAAATGGTTTGCCAAGATCCTCACTTTTTTATATTTACAGAGCAGGTGTTTGCGCTGGGAGGAGTATATACAGTAAGCCCTTGCACCTGTGGGTTGCTGCTGCACCTTCTGTTTTTTTGTATATATATATATATATATATATATATATATATATATATATATATACCCGGCATCATTATATAACCCTGCAATAGCATTGATGATTTCTGTATCTGCAGGACGGGACTCCAATGTGACTAAATTGCGGGAGATATTCAGCCGGTCGGGCTCCGATGTCCGTCTCTCCCCGAGATATAAGCTGACTATTGATGGTGCCGGTAATCGGTGCGATGAGTTCATCTGGAGTTATAATGGATCCTCACAGCTGATCCGACTTTCCAGAGGCAAGAAATGTAGAGAGCCAGAAAATGACTACAATCTATTCTCTAACTACAATGTATCCGAGGACGGACACCTGACCCTGATCAACGTCCCCAGGAACAACACCGGGATCTATACCGTTGAAGTGTTTGGCTCAGGAGGAGAGGCGCGGTTCACGGATATCTATACCCTCCATGTACAAGGTACAGCACACAGCTACTACTCAGCATCTCATCACTACACACCAGGAAGGATACAACACAACCTAAGGACTCTACCTGCTGGGATCATAAATCACGGCCGAGACTGCACTATTGGCAATAAGATTCTGCTCTTTTGTGTTTCTTGCTCTCATCTGAACTCTAACCTATACTTTCTGCTCCTGGTCTGCCGCCCCCGTCTGACTTCTGGTCACGTCTCAGGTCACCTTGTTATGTTCTGCTGATTCTGCGGCTGTCAGTTCTCCCTCTCTCCCTGCCAGTCAGTGGGCAATGTCATCAGGTGTCTGTGGTTGGAGATCAGGGGGCTGGCCAATCTCGTTCTGGACCAAACCCCTAACCCCCTATAAAACATCCCAAGTGTATTAACCCCTTTTTGGCTATTGAGTCTAGTTCACCCCTAGTAGCCCAGCTCTGTGACCTGTGCTCGGTACCTTGACTATTCTGCACTGACCATTTTCTACGTGACCTGACCATCCGCCTGCCTTTAATTCTTTGTACCTCTGCTGTCCTCTGGCTTTGACCCAGCTTTCTGACTCTGCTCTGTTGTGTTTGTCCTGTCTATGGTCAGTGTACCACCCTATTTAAGTTAGGGACTGTCCCAGTGGTTGTCCGCAGCCACCTAGGGCTGATTGTGGCAGGTAGGCAGGGATAGTGAGCAGGGACAGGAGCAGGGTCCACAGCCTGCATCTCACCCATCCCTTCCTTGATGTCCCTTCCAATGAAACAGCACTGGCTGGAACCAAATGGAAAAAAGTAGCGTGGCGTACACGCCTCACCAAACGGGACCCCTCCGTCCGGATACAATCCAACAAACTAGCAGGAAACAGCACCTCATGACAAACGAGATTCCTTTATTCACATCTAACACAATGTTTTGGCCAGTGCTCAGTCTTTCTCAAGCGATTGCCTCAAACGTCACCTTAGATGTGAATAAAGGAGTACTACTGTGCCCCCTACTGCTACTGTGCCCCTTCAGTGTAATGGCTGCGGTCCATGATCCTCCCTGGCAGCTTCTCAGGTGACCGGGACAAATTTGACAGGTTCAGGAAGTCCTGTCGTCTTTATTTCAAGGTGAACCATTTTGGATATAGTGATGTCCCTTTTATACGGTGATCCTCAGGCCTGGGCTCTGAAGCTTCCTTCCTCAGTGGGGGAGCCTGGATCGCTTCCTTCAGTCCTTGGGTGCCGTCTACGCCAAACCCGATCACGTCAGTCATGCCGAAACCCATCTTCTGACTATCCGTGAGGCTAAGCGGGTAGCAGAGGATTACTGCATGGAGTTTTGGAAGCAATGCATGGGGATGGGCTGGTGTGAGCTGACGCTGAATGCCCTATATACCAAGGGCTTTCAGAGGTTATCAAGGATGCCTGGGTTGGGCATCCCGAGTCACTGGAGCAGGCCATGGCGTTAGTGGTCAGAATTAACCGTAGACTTAAAAAGAGGCGAATAGAGAGAGTGTGTCCTGACTTGCCTAAACCATCTGTCATCTCTTTTCCTCAAAAAAAAATCTATCTTCAAATCCTGTGAGCGGAGAATTGCCTATGCAGCTTGAAGCCATTGATGCCAAGACCCAGCGTGCCCATTGACTCCAAAACAACTTGTGTTTGCACTGTGGTAAACCAGGTCACCGGGTCCATGAATCAATACCGCCATACTGTGACTGGATAACACCGCCACACCAGGCCTGACCAATACTGCCATACTGTGACTGGATAACACCGCCACACCAGGCCTGACCAATACTGCCATACTGTGACTGGATAACACCATCAGACCTGACCAATACCACCATACTGTGACTGGATAAAACCACCAGACCTGACCAATACCCCCATACTGTGACTGGATAACACTGTCATACCAGACATGACCAATACCACCATACTGTGACTGGATAATACTGACATACCAGACATGACCAATACCACCATACTGTGACTGGATAATACTGACATACCAGACCGGACCAATACCACCATACTGTGACTGGATAACACCGCCATACCAGATGTGACCGATGCCACCATACTGTGACTGGATAGCACCACTATACCAGACCTGACCAATACCGCCATACCGTGACTGGATAACAATGCCACACCAGACCTGACCAATACCACCATACTGTGACTGGATAACACCACCAGACCTGACCAATACCACCACACTGTGACTGGATAACACTGCCATACCAGACCTGACCACTACCACCATACTGTGACTGGATAACACTGCCATACACGACGTGACCAATACCGCCACACTGTGACTGGATAACACTGCCATACCAGACCTGACCAATACCGCCATACTGTGACTGGATAACACCCCCATACCAGACCTGACCAATACCACCATACTGTGACTGGATAACATCGCCATACCAGACCTGACCAATACCACCATACTGTGACTGGATAACATCGCCATACCAGACCTGATACCGCCATACTGTGACTGGACAACACCGCCATACCAGACCTGACCAATACCGCCATACTGTGACTGGATAACACTGTCATACCAGACCTGACCAATACCGCCATACTGTGACTGGACAACACCTCCATACCAGACCTGACCAATACCGCCATACTGTGACTGGACAACACTGCCATACCTCATAGCATAGTAAATGTGTCTTAAAAATAATGGTCTTTTAATTAGCCTAATAAACTCACCTGGTTGGGAGCAGAAGCGCAGCATCATACATTACCTGCAGGGCTTCTTCTCGGCGCTGTCTTCATCCCCGAGTCCCGCGCGCTCTATCTCCCGAATGGCCGGTCAGCTGACAGAGCGCTCAGCCAATCACAGGTCAGCTGACCGGCCATTCGGAAGATAGAGCGCGCGGGACCCAGGGATGAAGACAGCGCCGAGAAGACCTGCAGGTAACGTATGATGCTGCAAGGACATCGGTAACGATGTCCCTGCAGCCCTCGCTCAATGATCATCGGGCCGTGGAATAGGCCCAGTAAACGAGCGGCGATCTAGCAGATTGCTGGGGGGGCAGCTGGGGGGAAACAGATTGCTGAACTCAGGGAGACTGGCCAAACGACAACACTGCTGGCTGCTAGTGAAAGCGCTCAATGCAGTGAAGTCCTAGGTGCATTGCCCCCTGGAAAACATGAATATGCAAAAGAAGAACCCGTGGAGCCTCATTAAACAGTCTCAAAACCCAGGACTAGCCAGATATCCCTCCGGGAAGGACCCAGCCAAGCGGCAGCTCCTGTTAGGAAACCACCAAAACCACCATATTAAGTGGCCCTATAAGTCAATGTAATGACAAGGGATAAACCAAGGCTAGGTAACCATCCACATACAGCTGTTTCAGGGTGTTGCCCCTCATCAGTGTGGAGCAGGATTCTGGCTAGGTGGGAGCAATGCCTAGTAAAGCCATTAGAGAAACAGATTGCTGAACTCAGGGAGAACAGCCAAATGACAACACTGTCGGCTGCTAGTGAAAGCGCTCAGTGCAGTGAAATCCTAGGTGCATTGCCCCCTGGGAAACATGAATATGCAAAAGAAGAGCCCGTGGAGCCTCATTAAAGAGTCAGCTGGGGGGGCATCGCAGCATAGGAGGGAGAGGGGGTGACACTGGGGTGACTGTGAGCTGCAAGCCCCCCCCAGCTGACAGTTTCCCTCCCGCCAGGGGGTGTAGCAGGAGTATAATACCAGGAGGTGTAGCAGGAGTATAATGCCAGGAGGTGTAGCAGGAGTATAATGCCAGGAGGTGTAGCAGGAGTATAATGCCAGGAGGTGTAGCAGGAGTATAATGCCAGGAGGTGTAGCAGGAGTATAATGCCAGGAGGTGTAGCAGGAGTATAATGCCAGGAGGTGTAGCAGGAGTATAATACCAGAAGGTGTAGCAGTAGTATAATGCCAGGAGGTGAAGCAGGAGTATAATGCCCGGAGGTGAAGCAGGAGTAATGCCAGGAGGTGAAGCAGGAGTATAATACCAGGAGGTGTAGCAGGAGTATAATACCAGAAGGTGTAGCAGGAGTATAATGCCAGAAGGTGTAGCAGGAGTATAATGCCAGAAGGTGTAGCAGGAGTATAATGCCAGGAGGTGTAGCAGGAGTATAATACCAGAAGGTGTAGCAGGAGTATAATGCCAGGAGGTGTAGCAGGAGTATAATGCCCGGAGGTGAAGCAGGAGTATAATACCAGAAGGTGTAGCAGGAGTATAATGCCAGGAGGTGTAGCAGGAGTATAATGCCCGGAGGTGAAGCAGGAGTATAATGCCCGGAGGTGTAGCAGGAGTATAATACCAGAAGGTGTAGCAGGAGTATAATGCCAGGAGGTGTAGCAGGAGTATAATGCCCGGAGGTGAAGCAGGAGTATAATGCCAGGAGGTGAAGCAGGAGTATAATGCCCGGAGGTGTAGCAGGAGTATAATACCAGGAGGTGTAGCAGGAGTATAATGCCAGGAGGTGTAGCAGGAGTATAATAACAGGAGGTGTAATGACAAGGGATAAACCAAGGCTAGGTAACCATCCACATACAGCTGTTTCAGGGTGTTGCCACTCATCAGTGTGGAGCAGGATTCTGGCTAGGTGGGAGCAATGCCTAGTAAAGCCATTAGAGAAACAGATTGCTGAACTCAGGGAGAACAGCCAAATGACAACACTGTCGGCTGCTAGTGAAAGCGCTCAGTGCAGTGAAATCCTAGGTGCATTGCCCCCTGGGAAACATGAATATGCAAAAGAAGAGCCCGTGGAGCCTCATTAAAGAGTCAGCTGGGGGGGCATCGCAGCATAGGAGGGAGAGGGGGTGACACTGGGGTGACTGTGAGCTGCAAGCCCCCCCCAGCTGACAGTTTCCCTCCCGCCAGGGGGTGTAGCAGGAGTATAATACCAGGAGGTGTAGCAGGAGTATAATGCCAGGAGGTGTAGCAGGAGTATAATGCCAGGAGGTGTAGCAGGAGTATAATGCCAGGAGGTGTAGCAGGAGTATAATGCCAGGAGGTGTAGCAGGAGTATAATGCCCGGAGGTGTAGCAGGAGTATAATGCCAGGAGGTGTAGCAGGAGTATAATACCAGAAGGTGTAGCAGTAGTATAATGCCAGGAGGTGAAGCAGGAGTATAATGCCCGGAGGTGAAGCAGGAGTAATGCCAGGAGGTGAAGCAGGAGTATAATACCAGGAGGTGTAGCAGGAGTATAATACCAGAAGGTGTAGCAGGAGTATAATGCCAGAAGGTGTAGCAGGAGTATAATGCCAGAAGGTGTAGCAGGAGTATAATGCCAGGAGGTGTAGCAGGAGTATAATACCAGAAGGTGTAGCAGGAGTATAATGCCAGGAGGTGTAGCAGGAGTATAATGCCCGGAGGTGAAGCAGGAGTATAATACCAGAAGGTGTAGCAGGAGTATAATGCCAGGAGGTGTAGCAGGAGTATAATGCCCGGAGGTGAAGCAGGAGTATAATGCCCGGAGGTGTAGCAGGAGTATAATACCAGAAGGTGTAGCAGGAGTATAATGCCAGGAGGTGTAGCAGGAGTATAATGCCCGGAGGTGAAGCAGGAGTATAATGCCAGGAGGTGAAGCAGGAGTATAATGCCCGGAGGTGTAGCAGGAGTATAATACCAGGAGGTGTAGCAGGAGTATAATGCCAGGAGGTGTAGCAGGAGTATAATACCAGAAGGTGTAGCAGGAGTATGAAGGCAGGAGGTGAAGCAGGAGTATAATGCCCGGAGGTGAAGCAGGAGTATAATGCCAGGAGGTGTAGCAGTAGTATAATGCCCGGAGGTGTAGCAGGAGTATAATACCAGGAGGTGTAGCAGAAATAATGCCAGGAGGTGTAGCAGGAATAATGCCAGGAGGTGTAGCAGGAGTATAATACCAGGAGGTGTAGCAGGAGTATAATGCCAGGAGGTGAAGCAGGAGTATAATGCCAGGAGGTGTAGAAGGAGTATAATGCCAGGAGGTGAAGCAGGAGTATAATACAAGGAGGTGTAGCAACAGTATAATGCCAGGAGGTGTAGCAGGAGTATAATGCCAGGAGGTGTAGCAGTAGTATAATAACAGGAGGTGTAATGACAAGGGATAAACCAAGGCTAGGTAACCATCCACATACAGCTGTTTCAGGGTGTTGCCACTCATCAGTGTGGAGCAGGATTCTGGCTAGGTGGGAGCAATGCCTAGTAAAGCCATTAGAGAAACAGATTGCTGAACTCAGGGAGAACAGCCAAATGACAACACTGTCGGCTGCTAGTGAAAGCGCTCAGTGCAGTGAAATCCTAGGTGCATTGCCCCCTGGGAAACATGAATATGCAAAAGAAGAGCCCGTGGAGCCTCATTAAAGAGTCAGCTGGGGGGGCATCGCAGCATAGGAGGGAGAGGGGGTGACACTGGGGTGACTGTGAGCTGCAAGCCCCCCCCAGCTGACAGTTTCCCTCCCGCCAGGGGGTGTAGCAGGAGTATAATACCAGGAGGTGTAGCAGGAGTATAATGCCAGGAGGTGTAGCAGGAGTATAATGCCAGGAGGTGTAGCAGGAGTATAATGCCAGGAGGTGTAGCAGGAGTATAATGCCAGGAGGTGTAGCAGTAGTATAATGCCCGGAGGTGTAGCAGGAGTATAATGCCAGGAGGTGTAGCAGGAGTATAATACCAGAAGGTGTAGCAGTAGTATAATGCCAGGAGGTGAAGCAGGAGTATAATGCCCGGAGGTGAAGCAGGAGTAATGCCAGGAGGTGAAGCAGGAGTATAATACCAGGAGGTGTAGCAGGAGTATAATACCAGAAGGTGTAGCAGGAGTATAATGCCAGAAGGTGTAGCAGGAGTATAATGCCAGAAGGTGTAGCAGGAGTATAATGCCAGGAGGTGTAGCAGGAGTATAATACCAGAAGGTGTAGCAGGAGTATAATGCCAGGAGGTGTAGCAGGAGTATAATGCCCGGAGGTGAAGCAGGAGTATAATACCAGAAGGTGTAGCAGGAGTATAATGCCAGGAGGTGTAGCAGGAGTATAATGCCCGGAGGTGAAGCAGGAGTATAATACCAGGAGGTGTAGCAGGAGTAATTACAGGAGGTGTAGCAGGAGTATAATACCAGAAGGTGTAGCAGGAGTATAATGCCAGGAGGTGTAGCAGGAGTATAATGCCCGGAGGTGAAGCAGGAGTATAATGCCAGGAGGTGAAGCAGGAGTATAATGCCCGGAGGTGTAGCAGGAGTATAATACCAGGAGGTGTAGCAGGAGTATAATACCAGAAGGTGTAGCAGGAGTATGAAGGCAGGAGGTGAAGCAGGAGTATAATGCCCGGAGGTGAAGCAGGAGTATAATGCCAGGAGGTGTAGCAGTAGTATAATGCCCGGAGGTGTAGCAGGAGTATAATACCAGGAGGTGTAGCAGAAATAATGCCAGGAGGTGTAGCAGGAATAATGCCAGGAGGTGTAGCAGGAGTATAATACCAGGAGGTGTAGCAGGAGTATAATGCCAGGAGGTGAAGCAGGAGTATAATGCCAGGAGGTGTAGAAGGAGTATAATGCCAGGAGGTGAAGCAGGAGTATAATACAAGGAGGTGTAGCAACAGTATAATGCCAGGAGGTGTAGCAGGAGTATAATGCCAGGAGGTGTAGCAGTAGTATAATAACAGGAGGTGTAGCAGGAGTATAATGGCAGGAGGTGAAGCAGGAGTAATGCCAGGAGGTGAAGCAGCAGTATAATACCAGGAGGTGTAGCAGGAGTATAATACCAGGAGGTGTAGCAGGAGTATAATGCCAGGAGGTGTAGCAGGAGTATAATGCCCGGAGGTGAAGCAGGAGTATAATACCAGGAGGTGTAGCAGGAGTATAATACCAGGAGGTGTAGCAGGAGTATAATGCCAGGAGGTGTAGCAGGAGTATAATGCCAGGAGGTGTAGCAAGAGTTTAATGCCAGGAGGTGTAGCAGGAGTATAATGCCAGGAGGTGTAGCAGGAGTATAATGCCAGGAGGTGTAGCAGGAGTATAATGCCAGGAGGTGTAGCAGGAGTATAATACCAGAAGGTGTAGCAGCAGTATAATACCAGGAGGTGTAGCAGGAGTATAATGGCAGGAGGTAAAGCAGGAGTATAATGCCCGGAGGTGAAGCAGGAATAATGCCAGGAGGTGTAGCAGTAGTATAATGCCAGGAGGTGAAGCAGGAGTATAACACCAGGAAGTGTAGCAGGAATAATGCCAGGAGGTGTAGCAGGAGTATAATAACAAGAGGTGTAGCAACAGTATAATAACAAGAGGTGTAGCAACAGTATAATGCCAGGAGGTGAAGCAGGAATATAATGCCCGGAGGTGAAGCAGGAGTAATGCCAGGAGGTGTAGCAGGAGTATAATACCAGAAGGTGTAGCAGGAGTATAATACCAGGAGGTGTAGCAGGAGGATAATACCAGGAGGTGTAGCAGGAGTATAATGCCAGGAGGTGTAGCAGGAGTATAATGCCAGGAGGTGTAGCAGGAGTATAATGCCAGTAGGTGTAGCAGGAGTATAATACAAGGAGGAGTAGCAGGAATAATGCCAGGAGGTGTAGAAGGAGTATAATGCCAGGAGGTGTAGCAGGAGTATAATACCAGGAGGTGTAGCAGGAGTATAATACCAGGAGGTGTAGCAGGAGTATAATGCCAGGAGGTGTAGAAGGAGTATAATACAAGGAGGTGTAGCAGGAGTATAATACCAGGAGGTGTAGCAGGAGTATAATACCAGGAGGTGTAGCAGGAGTATAATACCAGGAGGTGTAGCAGGAGTATAATACCAGGAGGTGTAGCAGGAGTATAATGCCAGGAGGTGTAGAAGGAGTATAATACAAGGAGGAGTAGCAGGAATAATGCCAGGAGGTGTAGAAGGAGTATAATGCCAGGAGGTGTAGCAGGAGTATAATACCAGGAGGTGTAGCAGGAGTAATGCCAGGAGGTGTAGTAGGAGTATAATGCCAGGAGGTGTAGTAGGAGTATAATGCCAGGAGGTGTAGTAGGAGTATAATTCTACCTTTTGTAATGATGTCACTATTTACTATTGTCAGGGATTACTCCGCTCTGTGAGGGATTACTCCGCTCTGTCAGGGATTGGTCCGCTCTGTCAGGGATTGGTCCGCTCTGTCAGGGATTTGCGATGCCCTGGCCCCTGGGGGCCACTTCCGCAGTGCTGGTGTTATGAGCGGGCAATGACCGGGGCAGCTGCAGGGGTTATACTTGTCACGGTATAGGCCTGAGGGCGGCACAGCTGCAGGGCCGGTCTGTGGAATCTGCGGGTGATGATGGGCATGCGATTCTTCGCTGCACCAGTTAGTGGACACCAATGCCAGGGTTCAGTAACAGCGGTTTTATTATAGATGAGGTAACTAGTAGCAACAGTTCTGTCCGGATGCAACCGGGTATATAGCAGGCTCTGACAAATAAAGCAGGAGTGGTGCTGCATAGGCTGTGAGAATACGTGCCGGATGATGGGAGTAGGAGTATGAGAGAAATAGCGTTGCTGGGTGGATTAGCTTGAGAGTAATACTTGCTGTGAATCCTTGTAGCGATGAGGAGAGATAACGGAATGACACCCAGATGAGAGAGAAGAATCCGGTCACTTGAGCAGGCAGGTACAGCCGAAGACTTGAATACAGCAGCAGACTCAGTCACTCTTCTGAGGGAGAGGACAGAACAACACAACCTCCTTGCTTGAAAGCAGGGGCTGAACTGACTTGTCAGCAGGAAGTGGGAGGTCACATGGTTGCTCCTGGCCAGAGCTGGTCGGCCATTGGAGGAACCATGGTTACAGGTCACGTGATCAACAGCCTTGCATACCACTGTACAATGCAATAATACATAGGAATACATGAGAATACACATGAGAATGCACATTACCAGAGAATACCAGGGGAAAACCAGCAGCAGTTGCAGTGCAAACACTTACCAGAACAGACATGGACACAGCAAGAGAAATGGCCATAATAGGAGTAGTAGTCTGCATGTTCTGGGACACTGCAGATTACTCCGCTCTGTCAGGGATTACTCCGCTTTGTCAGGGATTGGTCCGCTCTGTCAGGGATTGGTCCGCTCTGTCAGGGATTGGTCCGCTCTGTCAGGGATTACTCCGCTCTGTCAGGGATTACTCCGCTTTGTCAGGGATTGGTCCGCTCTGTCAGGGATTGGTCCGCTCTGTCAGGGATTACTCCGCTCTGTCAGGGATTGGTCGGCTCTGTCAGGGATTGGTCCGCTCTGTCAGGGATTGGTCGGCTCTGTCAGGGATTACTCCGCTCTGTCAGGGATTGGTCGGCTCTGTCAGGGATTGGTCCGCTCTGTCAGGGATTGGTCCGCTCTGTCAGGGATTACTCCGCTTTGTCAGGGATTACTCCGCTCTGTCAGGGATTACTCCGCTCTGTCAGGGATTACTCCGCTCTGTCAGGGATTGGTCCGCTCTGTCAGGGATTGGTCGGCTCTGTCAGGGATTACTCCGCTCTGTCAGGGATTGGTCCGCTCTGTCAGGGATTACTCCGCTTTGTCAGGGATTACTCCGCTCTGTCAGGGCCGCTCTCTTTTACTTGCAGCTTCAGTTGCACAATCCTGCATTTACTGTGTAACCCACATGACGGGCAGGAAGCAAAACTAGGGGGGCGGGTACAATGATGGACCAAACAGGGAGAAGCACTGCATGATGGGAAATGTAGTTACCTGGCCAGTGCCATCTTGGCTACAGAAAGGCTTTTAGACAAACTTGTAACACAGAAATGATGGCGGCTAGAAAGGCGGGAGACGGCTCAAAATACTCAGGGGAGTTTGATGAGTAAGACAAGATATGTTTGGAAGCATTTTTTTTTAGCTCTTGGGTGGAATACCCCTTTAAGTGGCTCTAGAAGGCGTCATGTCTTGGAAGGGGGCGAAGCATCCCAATAGCATCTATACGGACCATAAAAACATCTTTAAACTGCTCAACGTCTTAATCCCAGGTCCTTCTACTTCTCCAGGTTTAACTGCGTCATCAACCAAAGCCAATGGTTTTTTACTGGCATCTGTGGCATCAAGTTCTTGGGCAAGAGGAGACTCCTCGTGACATCACTCCTCCTGAATACTTAGTTCCGGTAGTCACCTCGATTTTACAGAGTCTCTCTATCGTGATCGTGCCCGACAAGACATCAGTGCCACCTTCTGTAGTGACGATTCAACCTCTGTGCCAAAGACCCAGCTTTTGGTCTTAAGTCCGTTCCCGGTTTTATCATGTTCTTTGCTGTTGCCTCCTATGATCCGCCATGTTTCTTAGTTCTCCCTGCACTTACCTTGCTGTGATCCAGTCCATGTTTCTTAGTTCTCCCTGCACTTACTTTGCTGTGATCCAGTCCATGTTTCTTAGTTCTCCCTGCACTTTCCTTGCTGTGATCCGCCATGTTTCTTAGTTCTCCCTGCACTTACCTTGCTGTGATCCAGTCCATGTTTCTTAGTTCTCCCTGCACTTTCCTTGCTGTGATCCAGTCCATGTTTCTTAGTTCCGCCTGCACTTTCCTTGCTGGGATCCGTCATGTTTCTTAGTTCTCCCTTCTTTTACCTTGCTGTGATCCGCCATGTTTCTTAGTTCTCCCTTCTTTTACCTTGCTGTGATCCGCCATGTTTCTTAGTTCTCCCTGCACTTACCTTGCTGTGATCAGCCATGTTTCTTAGTTCTGCCTGCACTTACCTTGCTGTGATCCAGTCCATGTTTCTTAGTTCTCCGTGCACTTACCTTGCTGTGATCCAGTCCATGTTTCTTAGTTCTCCCTGCTTTTACCTTGCTGTGGTCTCTCACTAATGTCTCTGCTATGTTCTGATGGACAAGTCTCTTCTACCCTTGCTCTCTATGTTTCTCCTGCCTAACCTCTTTGTGTCCAGGACTTGGTCTCCCTTTTAGGCGTCTCTCTCCTTTCAGTCTGTGCTCTTGATAGCTTTTTCCAGCTAGTCTGTCAGCTAGATTCAGTCTTTAGCCTCTTCCCTTTTGGTTCTGTACCTCGCTTAGTCCTCGGTGCGCCTCGTTTAGTACTCAGTGTTTCTTGCTTAGTCCTCAGTGTTCCCTGTGTAGTCCTCGGTGCTCCTCGCTTAGTCTTCGGTGCTCCTCGCTTAGTCCTTGGTGTTCCTTGCTTCTATCTCGGGCTTTTGGTTCTCTGTTTACCTTGTTGCATCTCTGGCTTTTGTCCTCCGTTCCTCGTTGCCTTATTAGTCCTGTCCTGTGTGTCTTTGTGACTTTGCTTTGTCTACTGTCATTGTACCTTGTTCGCCTGTACTGTGTCTTGTCTGTCTTTTGCTTGTCTGTGTTTTGCACTTATTTGAGTGCAGAGACTGATACCCAGTTGCGGACGGTCAGTTAGGACCTGCACTGCAAGTAGGTAGGGACAGCGTGGGGGGGTGTTAGCCATAGGGACCCTTGCCCTGTGTCTCTTTGTTCCCCGGGGGCCCTGACAGTGAAATGGGGTCATGCTTCATTGGTCGCCGGCAGCCTATCCCCGACCGCACTTCAGCACATATCGCCCTGGACTTAGTCACCGACCTTCCTCCTTCAGCAGGTACGCAGCCATCTGGGTGGTTACAGACAGTCTCTTCCCGGCTTGCCTTCAGCTGTTTGTCTTGCTGGTCTTTTCCGCCAGCACATCTTCGCATGGACTGCCACAAGATATGGTTGCAAGCCAATCCAGAAGCTTCTAACGGCCTCCTCGCCTGTCAGTCACCGCCGCCCTGATCCGTGACTAGTCATAACCCAGGTGACTAGCTGCCAGCTCTCTCTGCCTCGCACAGCAGCATAAAAAAACTCTTTGCCGAGATGTGAAGTCACCGACAGGGGAACCCCAGACATGGTACGGGCACTCTTTACAGTATCCAATAGGTGCTGCCAGTGTAACAGGCCAGAGTATACCCCCAGCCCAAACTATACCCGGGGTTAAAATGGCCTAGGCTAGATTATACCCCGGGTATATTTTGGCCTAGGCTATTTTATACCCCGGGGTATATTTCGGCCTAGGCTAATTCATACCCCCTCATGCCATTTTATACCCCCATGAAATCAGCAGCACTGAGTGATAGACACAAGAAATACTTAATTTTTTTTACATTTTATTGGGGATTCGGCTTTGCCTGCTGAGTTAAGTGAGAAGCTACTGATGGAAATCTGACACATCTAATCACATAGGAGGAGATTTATCAAACATGGGGGGAGATTTATCAAACATGGTGTAAAGTGAAACTGGCTCAGTTGCACCTAACAACCAATCAGATTCCACCTTTCATTCCTCAGAGACACTTTGGAAAATGAGAGGTGGAATCTGATTGGCTGCTAGGGATAACTGAGCCAGTTTCACTTTACACCATGTTTGATAAATCTCCCCCATGGTGTTAAGTGAAACTGGCTCAGTTGCCCCTAGCAACCAATTCACCTTTCATTTTCTAAAGAGTCTGTAAGGAATGAAAGGTGGAATCTGATTGGTTGCCTCCCCCACAGGCCCTGTTCACACTGAGCAAGAACGTCGGAATTCCGCGTCGGAGCGCTCCGCTGCAGAATACCGCCGTGCTCAGTGTCTCACTGTGAGTGAAGGAGAGGGCGTGCGTGTGTCCGCTTCCTCCTGTCATTGTCCTGACATGTCATTTCTTTGAGCAGAGAGCGGCGGTAGCGGAGGAGCGCGCCCTCTCCTTCACTCAAAGCAGCACACTGAGCACGGCGGGATTACCGATGCAGAGCGCTACGCCGCGGAATTCCGACATTCTTGCTCAGTGTGAACGGGGTCATAGGGGACATTTATCATTATGGGGTTTTTTTTGCTAATAAGGAGATTTTGAGCACTTCATAAATACCTGTCCAGACTTATTAAGGGTTTTGCGCTATTTTACAGCAGTTTTCATTGCCTGCACCTTTTTTCAATGTATGCGGGGGGAGGGGGTTGTTTCATTAGATTTGTCAAGTGCAAATTTTCATTTTTTTTGCGCAAAATCCTACTCTAGCATAGCTTTGTAGCCAAGCTGTTTTAGACTGGGTTCACACTGTGTTTTTGTTGTCCATTTTTTTCCCCATTAGTTTTTTGCAAAATGGATAAGAAAAGAGGAAGTGTTTGTGTGCCTCCATTTTGATCAGTTTTTCCATTAATCGTTTTTTCCATTCCATAATAATAAAAAAAAACGGATAAAAATGCATCTTTTTTTTTTTTTTTTTTTTTTTTTTTAGCGTATGCAGATACTGTGGTTGACCACATTTTTGTGTACACAAAAAAAAAAATGTGTTTTGCTCCGTTTTTCAATCCATTTTTTTTATATTTTTTTTGCAAAAAAGGATTTAAAAAAAAAAAAAACAGGACTGCAAAAACCGCATAAATAGTGCAATAAATTTTGCAAGATGTATCAAGGCACTTGTGTCTAATGATAATTTTTGCGCAACAACCGTAAAATTTTGCACAGCCCATAAAAAACTTAACAAGAGGAAGCAGCTGTGTGTCCGAGTATGATAAAAAACAAAACAAAAAAAAAAAACACAATCTGCGCACTTTTCAACAAATAAGAGATAAAGTGAAAAAAAAACAGTGAAGTGATAACATTATGACCTGGAGGGATATATTCTGGCCTAGGCTATTTCCCAGCCCCCGGTATAGTATATATCCCTCCTGTATACTGTAGCCTGGGCTATGTTACACCCCCCGGTATAGTATATATCCCCTCCTGTATACTGTGGCCTGGGCTATGTTACATCCCCTGGTATAGAATATATCCCCTCCTGTATACTGTGGCCTGGGCTATGTTACACCCCCTGTATAGAATATACCTCTCCTGTATACTGTGGCCTGGGCTATGTTACACCCCCTGGTATAGAATATATCCCTCCTGTATACTGTGGCCTGGGCTATGTTACACCCCCGGTATAGAATATATCCCCTCCTGTATACTGCGGCCTGGGCTATGTTACACCCCCCCCGGTATAGAATATATCCCCTCCTGTATACTGTGGCCTGGGCTATGTTACATCCCCTGGTATAGAATATATCCCCTCCTGTATACTGTGGCCTGGGCTATGTTACATCCCCTGGTATAGAATATATCCCCTCCTGTATACTGTGGCCTGGGCTATGTTACACCCCCCGGTATAGAATATATCCCTCCTGTATACTGTGGCCTGGGCTATGTTACATCCCCTGGTATAGAATATATCCCTCCTGTATACTGTGGCCTGGGCTATGTTACACCCCCCGGTATAGAATATATCCCTCCTGTATACTGTGGCCTGGGCTATGTTACATCCCCTGGTATAGAATGTATCCCCTCCTGTATACTGTGGCCTGGGCTATGTTACACCCCCTGGTATAGAATATATCCCCTCCTGTATACTGTGGCCTGGGCTATGTTACACCCCCGGTATAGAATATATCCCTCCTGTATACTGTGGCCTGGGCTATGTTACATCCCCTGGTATAGAATGTATCCCCTCCTGTATACTGTGGCCTGGGCTATGTTACACCCCCCCCCCCCCCCCCCCCCCCCCCCCGGTATAGAATATATCCCCTCCTGTATACTGTGGCCTGGGCTATGTTACACCCCCTGGTATAGAATATATCCCCTCCTGTATACTGTGGCCTGGGCTATGTTACACCCCCTGGTATAGAATATATCCCCTCCTGTATACTGTGGCCTGGGCTATGTTACACCCCCTGGTATAGAATGTGGAAAATTGTATCTGAAATTTTCATTTCCTGTAGTCCGAAGGCAGCACACGATGGGTTAAATGACTCCGTCTACCCTGGACAGAAGAGGTTAAGAATGAACCCCCTAGCAATAAACATAATGAGATAATTAGTCAGCCAATGAACAGCATGCATGATCTATAAGGCATTGGATGAAACCACACCACTCTGTAATGTATGCAGCAATAAAGATTTATTAGGGGGGGAATTGTTGTGCTGCCTTCGGACTACAGGAAATGAAAATTTCAGGTACAATTTTCCACTTCCTGGACGTCCTCAGGCAGCACACGATGGGACATCCAAAGCAATAACAATTAAAGGGAGGGAGTATTAGACACAGCTCCTTGGATTACACTTCTTCCAAAGGCTGACCCCTCTGCAGACAGACTATCAAGTCTATAATGTCTGATGAAAGTGGATGACGAGGACCAAGTTGCCGCCTTGCATATTTCCTCAAGCGGCACCAGGCATCGTTCTGCCCAGGAGGCAGCTGTCGCCCTTGTTGAGTGAGCCTTCACTCCGATTGGTGACTGAAGTCCCTGGGCCTCATAACAAATCATAATGACGTCCTTGATCCACCTCGCCAAAGACGATTTGCTTGCTTTACGGCCTCTATTTGGGCCAGTGAAAAGAATAAAGAGGGATTCCGTCTCCCTGAATTCAGCTGTCCGCTCTAGGTACATGGAGAGGGCTCTTTTGACATCCAATAGATGTAGAGGTCCTTCTTTCGACAAATTTGGCAGGATTATCTCTTGGTTGATATTCGATGCTGAGGATACCTTTGGGAGGAACCCTGGCATGGTCCGCAGGACTACTGCATCTGGGAGGAACCTCAGGTATGGATCCCTGCAGGACAATGCTTGCATCTCACTTATTCTGCGGGCAGATGTTATCGCCACCAGGAACAATGTTTTGAATGACAACCACTTAATGTCCACAGACTGTAGCGGCTCAAACGGTTCCTTACTGAGCTGGCTTAGGACCACCGAGAGGTCCCATGATGGCACAGGGAGTCTATAGGCTGGTCTCAGCTTGTCAAGTGCCCTGAAGTATCTGGATATGAGGGGTACAGAGGAGAACAGGCCTTCCATGTGTGCATTTATGGCTGTCAGTTGCACCTTCAAGGTGTTCCTTTTAAGGCCCTTGTTAAAGGGAACCTGTCACCCCCCGTGCCGGGGTGACAGGCTCCCGACCCCCCGTTAGAGCCCCATATACTTACCTAATCCCGCCGGGTCCCGCTTCTGGAGGTGGTCGGGTGACGGAGATCTCAGCAGCTGCAGCCCGGCGCGCGCGCTGAGAGATGAGTCCAATGCTCATAGAGAATGACGGAGCGCTGGACTCTCCTGTCATTCTCTATGGGTGTTGGCAGTGGCGTAGCTACAGGGGTCGCAACGGTCGCAGTTGCGACCCGGCCCGCCGGCCAGGGGGGCCCGGCTGGGCCCCCCATGCCACCTTGCTGTGTCCCCGAAGCTGCTTGCAGTGGCGTAGCTACCACGGTCGCGGCGGTCGCCGCCGCGACCGGGCCGCTACCAAGGGGGGGCCCGCGAGGCCCCCCCTTGCCACTGCACTGCTCCCCTCCCACTCCCTCTTGTGACCGCAAGCAATGTTTTGCCTGCGATCACAAGAGGCGGCTGGGACGCCCCCCGGCTGACGTGCGGGGCTGGGAGCATCAGGTAGGCAAAAAGACAGGTCCCGCGAAGCTCCGCCCCCTCCGCGGGAAGCCCCGCCCCCTCCGCGAGAAGCCCGCCAGCGCGCGTGACTAGAAGACTAGAGGAACCATTCAGGTGAGTAAAGATTTTTTTGTTTTAAAGGACATGATGGGGGTGTAGTGGTATGATGGTGGAACAAGAGGATGATGGGGGGTATAGTGGTATGATGATGGAACAAGAGGATGATGGGGGGTGTAGTGGTATGATGATGGAACAAGAGGATGATGGGGGGTGTAGTGGTATGATGATGGAACAAGAGGATGATGAGGGTGTAGTGGTATGATGATGAGGGTGTAGTGGTATGATGATGGAACAAGAGGATGATGGGGGGTGTAGTGGTATGATGATGAGGGTGTAGTGGTATGATGATAGAACAAGAGGATGATGGGGGGTGTAGTGGTATGGTGGTGGAACAAGAGGATGATGGGGGCTGTAGTGGTATGGTGGTGGAACAAGAGGATGATGGGGGGTATAGTGGTATGATGATGGAACAAGAGGATGATAGGGGGTGTAGTGGTATGATGATGGAACAAGAGGATGATGGGGGGTGTAGTGGTATGATGATGGAACAAGAGGATGATGGGGGTGTAGTGGTATGATGAGGATGGAAAAGGAGGATGATGGGGGTGTAGTGGTATGATGAAGGAACAAAAGGATGATGGGGGGTGTAGTGGTATGATGAAGGAACAAAAGGATGATGGGGGGTGTAGTGGTATGATGATGAAACAAGAAGATGATGGGGGTGTAGTTGTATGATCATGGAACAAGAGGATGATGAGGGGTGTAGTGGTATGATGATGGGGGTGTAGTGGTATGATCATAGAACAAGAGGATGATGAGGGGTGTAGTGGTATGATGATGGGGGTGTAGTGGTATGATGATGAAACAAGAGGATGATGGGGGTGTAGTGGTATGATGATGATGGAACAAGAGGATGATGGGGGTGTAGTAGTATGATGATGAAACAAGAGGATGATGGAGGGTGTAGTGGTATGATGATGATGGAACAAGAGGATGATGGGGGGTGTAGTGGTATGATGATGATGGAACAAGAGGATGATGGGGGGTGTAGTGGTATGATGATGATGGAACAAGAGGATGATGGGGGTGTAGTGGTATGATGATGAAACAAGAGGATGATGGGGGTGTAGTGGTATGATGATGAAACAAGAGGATGATGGGGGTGTAGTGGTATGATGATGAAACAAGAGGATGATGGGGGTGTAGTGGTATGATGATGAAACAAGAGGATGATGGAGGTGTAGTGGTATGATGATGATGGAACAAGAGGATGATGGGGGGTGTAGTGGTATGATGATGATGGAACAAGAGGATGATGAAGGGTGTAGTGGTATGATGATGATGGAACAAGAGGATGATGAAGGGTGTAGTGGTATGATGATGAAGGAACAAGAGGATGATGAAGGGTGTAGTGGTATGATGATGGAGGGCAGGAGGATGAAAGGGGTAGTAGTATGGTGATGAAGGGGCAGGAGGAGGGGACAACATGGGGGGCATCTGTAAGGGGGATAAAATGGGGGGCCATCTATATGGGGGATAACATGGGGGGCATCTATATGGGGGATAACATGGGGGGGCATCTATAAGGGGGAAACATTGGGGGGCCATCTATAAGGTGGACTACATGGGGGCAGGGCCGGTTTTAGACTAAATGTGGCCCTGGGCAAAGTTAAAGGTGGGGCCCCATATGCTGAAATATTGTAGCAACAATTTAAGGTCCCCATACATTTTACACTTTTGTTGCTGGTACCTGTTGTTCCTGGTGGGTTCGGCCATCAGTGTAAGGTGTATGGGGCTCTCTGGACAGTCCTCTGACAGATGATATCAGTGGACATAGGGGGTCGAGCTTGATGGAAAATCAACGCCCAACCTCTTTGTTCTCAGAGAGATAAGCCGCCATCAGATCTGTATGGCTATGGCTTTCCCCTCTCATAGAGAACACAAGAACACTCAGATGTGCCAAATTTCTGTGTATGGGGAGGACTGGACGGATTGGGAGAGATAATTGTCAGCTGAAGGATTGTTCAGCCAGCAGTTATTGGAAGTGTACGGCCACTTTTAAGGCCGTATTACACTGCCTGATATTCCGCAGAAGCGAGCGCCAATCTGGTAGAATGGAGCTCGCTTAGAGAGCCTACTACATGGCTCTTTTATGATGTCTTTTACATGTCGGGACTGCCGCTACATGCCAGGACTGCCCCTACATGCCAGGACTGCCCCTACATGCCAGGACTGCCCCTACATGCCAGGACTGCCCCTACATGCCAGGACTGCCCCTACATGTCAGGACTGCCCCTACATGCCGGGACTGCCGCTACATTCTGGGACTGCCGCTACATGTCAGGACTGCCCCTACATTCTGGGACTGCCGCTACATGTCAGGACTGCCCCTACATGTCAGGACTGCCCCTACATGTCAGGACTGCCCCTACATGCCGGGACTGCCGCTACATGTCAGGACTGCCCCTACATTCTGGGACTGCCACTACATGGCGGGACTGCCGCTACATGCCGGGACTACCGCTACATGTCAGGACTGCCGCTACAAGTCAGGACTGCCGCTAGTGGTGTAAACACAAGAACTATTTATATGAATTGCTTTAAAAAAATAAAATAAAAAAATCACTATAATCAGGACCAAATATTACCTCCATACCGTTTATTAAGAAAACACACTATATATAGGCCAATATTACCACCATAAAGTGACCGCCCCATAATGACTCTATATACACTATATACAGACCAATATTACCACCATAGAGTGACCACCACATAATGACTCTATATACACTATATACAGACCAATATTACCACCATAGAGTGACCGCCCCATAATGACTTTATATACACTATATACAGACCAATATTACAGCCATAAAGTGACCGCCCCATAATGACTCTATATATACACTATATACAGACCAATATTACCGCCATAGAGTGACCACCGCATGACTCTATATACACTATATACAGACCAATATTACCGCCATAAAGTGACCGCCCCATAATGACTCTATATATACACTATATACAGACCAATATTACCGCCATACAGTGACCACCGCATGACTCTATATATGGACCAATATTACCGCTATAGACTGACCACTGTATAATGAATGACTATATACACTGTATACAGACCAATATTATGTGGCTGTCAGTCTATGGCTGTACTATTGGTCTGTATATAGTGTATATATAGAGTCATTATGTGGCGGTCAGTCTATGGCAGTAATATTGGTCTGTATATAGTGTATATATAGAGTCATTATGTGACAGTCAATCTATGGCAGTAATGACTCTATATATACACTATATACAGACCAATATTACCGCCACAGACTGACCACCACATAATAACTCTATATACACACTATATACAGACCAATATTAACACCATAGATTGACCACTGCATAATGACTCTGTATCCAGACCAATATTATGTGGCGATCACTCTATGGCGGTAATATTGGTCTGTATATAGTGTGTATAGAGTGATTATGTGGTCGTCATCCTATGGCGGTAATATTGGTCTGTATATAGTGTGTATAGAGTGATTATGTGGTGGTCACTGTATGGCGGTAATATTGGTCTCTATATAGAGTGATTATGTGGTGGTCACTGTATGGCGGTAATATTGGTCTCTATATAGTATGGCAGTAATGACTATATATACACTATATACAGACCAATATTAATGCCAAAGAGTGACCACTGCATAATGACACTATATACAGGCCAATATTACCGCCATAGAGTGACCGCCACATAACTCTATATACACACTATATACAGGCCAATATTACTGCCATAGACTGACCACCACATAATGACTATATATACACTATATACAGACCAATATTACCACCATAGAGTGACCACTGCATAATGACACTATATACAGGCCAATATTACCGCCATAGAGTGACCACCACCTAAGGACTGAATACCACCTTTTTTTTTTTCTCAATAAAATACATCGTATTGCCTTATATACATAGGAGCTGCAGCCAATCAGCGGCCTCCGTGGTCACCTGCAGCAATTACATAAGACTGATGAGGCCGGAGAATGGCGGCAGCTCCTATATACAGTCTATTCACTTCAACACTTGGAGTCAGCAGTGCTAACTCACACACTAATATATATATATATATATATATATATATATATATATATATATACACACACTCACACACCCATGAAAACACATTATACAGATACAAACCATCCAGTCCACACACTATACACAGGACATGTAACACACACTACATTCATCCATTATACACCTACATTCATACACATTACACACTACATATACAGTATACTTACCCCCTCTAGCATGCTGGGTGTAGTGGTGAATCCCCCTCATGTTCCTTGCAGCAGCAGGCTGTCATCCTCACCCGGCAGCCCTCTCCTCCATCGTCCCGACAGCTCCACACCAGAGCAGGAAGTCACGTGCAGTGAGAGGAGCTGGAGGGAGGGGGAGGGGGAGCAGAAACCAGCCCAGCGCAGCAGCCAGGAATCACTCCCAGACGCTGCAGGACGCTGTCTGTGCTCTCCTCTCCTACTGGAACTGCGGTAGGGGGCCCCTGGGAGATGGGGGCCCTGGGCATTTGCCCTGCTTGCCCCCCCCCTAACGCCGGCCCTGCATGGGGGGTGTATACAATAGGGCATGCACAGAGGGGGATATGTACTATAAGGGGATCACATAGTGTCAGGGCTAGCTACTAAATGAGGGTGTAAAGGGGCCAATACAGATGTGCAGTGTGTTTAGAGATGAGGATGGTGTCAGTGTGAGGAGACTAATATGTCTGTCTGGCAGATTCTGTGGATTCGTGGCTCAGACGTTCTCATAATGGCCCAGGGCAGATGGAGAAGAAGATGAAAAGGGAAGAACTCCGATCAGAGAAGACGTCCCCTGTGAGTCACTTGATATAACTGCACTGTAATGTATATGGTGTATAGAGCCTGTGTGGAGCTGCATCCACCTCTATATGACTGGATGAGGTGATATTGGTCTATGTACAGAGGATTATATTCAGTAGCAGTGGTGGTGTTAGTCAGTATGTGGTGGTATTAGTCAGTAGCAGCAGTGGTGTTAGTCAGTATGTGGTGGTATTAGTCAGTAGCAGCAGTGGTGTTAGTCAGTATGTGGTGGTATTATTTGTTGTTATCTGGTACTGTGTTTTATTGGATTTAGTATACTGGGTTTGGTCAGTAACAATATGGTGGTGATGGTTGTGGTGTGGCAGTAATATTTCCCCTTGTGTACTGGTAATATGGGTCTCAGTAAACAGGATTTGTTTAGTAACAGTATGGCGGTAATATGTACG
This sequence comes from Dendropsophus ebraccatus, assembly GCF_027789765.1. Taxonomy (NCBI): domain Eukaryota; kingdom Metazoa; phylum Chordata; class Amphibia; order Anura; family Hylidae; genus Dendropsophus; species Dendropsophus ebraccatus. The sequence continues at coordinate 99,177,611 of NC_091464.1, forward strand.
GTGATAATATTTCCTGTATACTGGTATTATTGGTAATATCAGTCTTGAGATATATATCTACCAATAGCATCGAGAAAGGGGGGGGGGGGCCCAAGTTGACCTCTTGCACCAGGGCCCAAGAGACATTAGCTACGCCCCTGGGTGTTGGACTCATCTCTCAGCGCGCGCGCCGGGCTGCAGCAGCTGAGATCTCCGTCACCCGACCACCTCCAGAAGTGGGACCCGGTGGGATTAGGTAAGTATATGGGGCTCTAACGGGGGGTCGGGAGCCTGTCACCCCGGCACGGGGGGTGACAGGTTCCCTTTAAAGCCCTCAAAACTGTGCTGACTTCTTCCTTAGGCTTAGAGTTTGCTGTACACCAGCCCTGATACAAGTTCCACACTCTGGAATACGTTCTCTTTGTACTAGGTCTCCTGGATGCCAAGATGGTGTCTATTACCTCATCAGAAAGACCCCTGTTCCTCAGTGCGACCCTTTCACTCTCCATGCTGTTAACTGCAGCCTCTCCAGATGTGGGTGCGTTAGCCCTGACTGTAGCAGTAAGTCTTTGTGGAGAGGAAGTCTCCAGAACTCTCCTCCAGAGAGTCTCAATGCAGCAGGGAACCAAGCCCTCCGGGGCCAGTGGGGCAAGATGGCGATCGCCTCCACTCTCTCTTCCTGCAGCTTCCTCAGAACTCGGGGAATGAGTGGAAACGGAGGAAAGACATAAACTCCTTCTCCCAACTGGTCGCCAGTCCGTCCAGGGCTACAGGGTTCCCTGTTTTTGACAGGCTGCAGGATCTCTTGCATTTGGTGTTCTGTACTGTGGCCATGACATCCATGGAGGGCTGCCCCCATCTCCTCACCAGTTGTTTGAATACTCTGGGATTCAACTCCCATTCCCATGGCATAATGAGGTTCCTGCTGAGCCAGTCTGCCTGGAGATTCATTGAGCCTTTTATGTGGATGGCCGAGATCGATGTTACATTGTCCTCCACCCAGGCCATGAGACGGGCACACTCCTTCTCCAACACTAGGCTCTTTGTTCCACCCTGCTTGTTCAGGTAATAGACTGCTGTTAGGTTGTCTGATTGGACCTGGACTGGACGGTGCTGGAGATGATGTTGAAAGTGTTGTAGAGCCAACCTGACTGCCTTGAGTTCTTTGTGATTCGAGGATAGAGAACTCTCCTGAACTGACCATCTTCTCTGTACCCATTCTCTCCCGACATGGGCACCCCAACCGAAGTGGGACGCATCCGTAGTGACTACGGTAGGCAACTGGTGCGAGAGAGATCTGCCTCTTTGTAAATGTGAAGGTATCAGCCACCATTTCAGGTTCTTCTTCAGAGCTGGTAGAATAGGCATCTTCTTGTATAAGCAGAGATGGGAATTCCTCCCAGCTTTGAGCATCTCCCGCTGAAGCATTCTGAAGTGAGCCTTCGCCCATGGTACTGCATCTATAGAGGATGTGAGATGGCCCAGCACCCTCATGACCGTCCTGATACTGGCTTCCCTCTTGAGACAGAGAGATTGAACTTCCTGACGAATCTTCATGATTCTTTCTGGAAACAGACGAAGATTCATCTCCTGAGTGTCTATCACAAATCCCAGATACTGTATCTTTGTTGTGGGCACTAGATGTGATTTCTTTTGATTCACTAGAAACCCATGGCTGGTGAGGGTGTGCAGGGTTGTCTGAATATTGCTGAGCAGCATCTCTTTGGAGGGGGCTCTGAGGAGCCAGTCGTCTAAATACGGCGTCACTGATATTCCTTTCAGTCTCAGGGCTGCTGCTAGAACTACGGATATTTTCGTAAACACCCGTGGTGCGGATGTAATCCCGAGGGGAGACATGTAAATTGGAGATGCTGGGTCTGATGTTGGTACTGTACCGCCACTCTGAGATATTTTCTGTGTGCCTGCAGTATTGGCACATGGAGGTAAGCATCTTGAAGATCGATCTTTGCCATGTAATCCCCTTGTTGGATGTTCATTACAGCAGCCTGGATGGACTCCATTTTGCAGTGTTTTTTCAGGAAGAAGGTGTTGAGATATGTAAGATTTATCACCAGACGCCAGTCCCCTCCTTGCTTTGGGACTGCAAACACAGGTGAATAGACCCCTTGACCTTGTTGATCTAGCGGAACTTCTTCCTGTGCGTTTTTTAAGATGAACTGGTGTAGAAGAGATATGATGACAGGTTTTACATTTCTGTTGACCATATATCTTCTTGGTGGTATCTGCCGGAATTCTAAAGAGTACCCTCTTTTGACTGTTGTGGATACCCAGGAGTCGGAGGATGTCTGGGACCATTGTGTGGAAAACATCTGAAGTCTTGCTCCTACTGGCACAGGGGGACTGCTGGCGTCATAAATCAGAGCCTTTGGAGTTATAAGGCTTTTTCTTCCCAGAGTTTGTCTGCTGCTTGTTTTTAAATCTGTCCTGTCTGGCTGACGAAAAAACCTCTGCCTTTTTGGGGACCTTTTATACCGACCTTGGAACTTTCTGGTTGGTTTAGGTTTAGCGGCCCGAGGAAACGCTACCCCTTTATCTTCATTAAGGGACTTCAGAATGTCCTTCAGCTGTGGACCAAACAGGGATGAGGGGTGAAAAGGCAGGGAACAAAAGTTATTTTTGGATGGTAAATCCCCATCCCACTGTTTCAGCCAGAGGGCTCTTCTGGCCACATTAGACACAGCCATGTTTTTGGATGCAAATTTCAATGAATCCATGGAGGCGTCACATAGAAAGTCTACCACTGTTTTCATAGATGAGATGCTCTCAAACATTTCCTCTCTGCTGACGTTGTTCTCTAGGTCACTAGATAACTGGCTCAGCATTACCCGCAGTGCTCTGGCCGCTGGGATGGAAGCAGACGCCACTTTAGCTGAGCAGGAGGCTGCACTAAAGGATCGCTTTAACATAAAGTCCGCCTTACGATCCATGGCGTCAGGCAAGAGGGTGGATTCCTCAGAGGGGTACACTGACTTTTTGGACAACTTTGCGACTGGCAAGTCCACTTTAGGTGGTAAATCCCAGTCTGCCATAAACTCAGGGTTAAGCTTGTATATGGACTTAAACTTTGCCCCTGGGTCAAACCTTTTCTCTGGTTTGGACCAGTCCTTCTGCATCCAGTCTTTCATTATCAGGTGCACAGGAAGGAACTTATTTTTGCAGACTGGGAAATAAAACAATTGTTGTTTCTTTGCCAGACTCAAGCACCTCCTTAACTGAGTGTATAAGTCTGGGGATTCTGTCCTTATGTAAGAGGTATACTTCCTCCTCATCTGTATCTGACTGGGAGGATACATCAGAATCTGAGCCGCCCTCCTGTCCTGAGTGTCTGCGATGTTCTGCAGCAGCAGGGGCTCTATGGTGGGCAGGCTGGGATACAGCAGACCGCACTTCTCTGAATGTGTCCATTAGCTGCTCCTTAAACCGGGACAGAAATTCCCCTGAATCAGTGTGTGGGGGCTGAGCAGGCGGCAGACATGATGAGCAGGCGGCAGACATGATGGAGCAGGTGGCAGACATGATGGAGCAGGTGGCAGACATAATGAGCAGGTGCTTTGCTCCCAGGCATCAGGCAATGGTCGCTGACAAGAGGAACAAACAGCATGTTTAGACTTTCTCCTGCGCTTAGGTTCAGGACTCGCCATCTGCAACAGAATGGGAGAGGCTAAGCATCTGCTCATAGTGTATGTAATACATCTATAATGGTGACACACAGCACCAAACCCTCAGCTCTGAGGTACCCCACACCATGTACTGTAACTAAGGATACCCCCTGTAGCTAGCAGGCAGTAAGGCGCCCAGACACAGTGCCCCCTGACACCCGATACCTTCATCAGCTGAGGAGTCTGCTGTACTCACATAGCAATCCTCAGCTGCAAACGCCAGCTTTTAAAATGGCTGCAGCATCCCGGTGACATCACTTCCGGTTTCGGCACTTCCTGTGATGTCACTGCAGCCAGAGATACAGGAAGTTCTCCTCCTCCATACTGCCCACAGCCAAACGGCCACCAGGAGGAGAAGAGGAGTAGGGGGCAGACTGCACATAGACCCAAAGCAACCAAAAACCATAATTAATAAGCATAGCTGCCAGGAATAAAGACACAGACACCGATTTAACTTTTGCTGGGTGGTGATCGGCCACAGCTTTTAATTATTTCTCAAACCAAACCAATAACCGGGCACGTAGTGCCGAACTCTTAGACCGAGGGGTGTAAAGGGGTATGCCGGACGACAGACTCCTGCCGTGCAAGTCCGCCTTACTAACCCAACACGCCTGCTTAGCAGGTAATTTCCGCCAGCTGTGACTTATGTATAATTACAAAAAGAAAGCACAAAAAGAAACAAAACACCATGACAAACCAAGATCAAAAGGGAGGGCGGGTGGGCAAACCGGCTGCAGGTCAGTCCTGTGGAGACTGAGGGCAGGAAGAGGAAGTTCAGGTTCCTAAAGGCAGAGGGAGGGGCTAGAGCAAGGAGGGAATCCGGCCTATTGGCCACAGAGCTCATAGGAAACATACAGGAGCTGTGTCTGAGAGGGGTGTGGGGAGGAGTTACAGCCTCACAGGAACTGTTAACCCGAGTGCATGTGCAGTCAGTATGCACCCTCCATATCCAGTCAGGTGCCTTCCAGACAGAAGGAGGCCTAGGAAACCCAGAGGCGTCCCTTCTGTCCCATCCATCAGCAGTCCTGCCCAGCATCTACCCTGATAAACACCCGGACGATGCCAGGCATGTGGGACTGTGACTGGGTACGGCTTGGTAAACACCTAAGCATGACCCGGGCACCATACACATGGAGGTGGGGGAGAATCTAAGAGAAAAAGAGAGAAAAGTTACTAACACTATATACCTATATACATGGAAGTGATAGTAATATACATAAACCAGGTGGCTTCCTGACACAGCAGAAGCCCCGCCCCCTGACACAGCAGGAGCCCCGCCCCCTGACACAGCAGGAGCCCCGCCCTTCTGTCCATAGAGAAGAGAAAAAATTACAGAGTGGTGTGGTTTCATCCAATGCCTTATAGATCATGCATGCTGCTCATTGGTGACTAATTATCTCATTATGTTTATTGCTAGGGGGGTCATTCTTACCCTCTTCTGTCCAGGGTAGACGGAGTCATTTAACCCATCGTGTGCTGCCTGAGGACATCCAGGAAATATCCCCTCCTGTATACTCAGGGGTGATTCTAGCCTCTCTGCTGCCCGAGGCGAACTATAGAATGACGCCCCCCCCCCCCCCCCCCGTCAATCCGCCCACATTATAATCCACTACTGCCCCCTCCCTGCTGTCCCCAATAAACATAATGTTTGGTCCCTTGCTGCACAGAGGATGTCAGGAGAGGAGGGGGCTGACTTTATAGGAGAGGTCCCAGCAGCACAGAGGATGTCAGGAGAGGAGGGGGCTAATCCTATAGGAGAGGTCCCAGCAGCACAGAGGGTGTCAGGAGATGAGGGTGCTAATCCTATAGGAGAGGTCCCAGCAGCACAGAGGATGTCAGGAGAGGAGGGTGCTAATCCTATAGGAGAAGTCCCAGCAGCACAGAGGATGTCAGGAGAGGAGGGTGCTGATCTTTTAGGAGATGGTCCCCCTCTTCCCCCCTTATAGATGGTCCCCCTCTTCCCCCCCTTATAGATGGTCCCCCTCCCCCCCCTTATACATGGTCCCCCTCTCCCCCCTCCCTTATAGATGGTCCCCCTCTTCCCTCTCCCCCTCCCTTATAGATGGTCACCCTCCCCCCCTTAAACATGGTCCCCCTCTTCCCCCCCCTTATAGACGGTCCCCCTCCCTTATAGATGGTCCCCCCCTTATAGATGGTCCCCCTCTTTCCCCCCTCCCTTATAGATGGCCCCCCCTTATAGATGGTCCCCCTCTTTCCCCCCTCCCTTATAGATGGTCCCCCTCTTTCCCCCCTCCCTTATAGATGGTCCCCTTCCCCCCCCCCCCTATAGATGGTCCCCCTCTTCCCTCTCCCCCTCCCTTATAGATGGTCCCCCCCCTTATAGATGGTCCCCCTCCCTTATAGATGGTCCCCCTCTTTCCCCCCTCCCTTATAGATGGTCCCCTTCCCCCCCCTATAGATAGTCCCCCTCTTCCCTCTCCCCCTCCCTTATAGATGGCCCCCCCCCCTTATAGATGGCCCCCCCCTTATAGATGGTCCCCCTCTTTCCCCCCTCCCTTATAGATGGCCCCCCCCTTATAGATGGTCCCCCTCTTTCCCCCCTCCCTTATAGATGGTCCCCTTCCCCCCCCTATAGATGGTCCCCCTCTTCCCTCTCCCTTATAGATCGTCCCCCTCCCTTATAGATGGTCCCCCTCTTTCCCCCCTCCCTTATAGATGGTCCCCCTTCCCCCCCCCTATAGATAGTCCCCCTCTTCCCTCTCCCCCTCCCTTATAGATCGTCCCCCCCCCCTTATAGATGGTCCCCCTCTTTCCCCCCTCCCTTATAGATGGTCCCCTTCTCCCCCCTATAGATAGTCCCCCTCTTCCCTCTCCCCCTCCCTTATAGATGGTTTCCCCTTATAGATGGTCCCCCTCTTTCCCCCCTCCCTTATAGATGGCCCCCCCCTTATAGATGGTCCCCCTCTTTCCCCCCTCCCTTATAGATGGTCCCCTTCCCCCCCCTATAGATGGTCCCCCTTTTCCCTCTCCCTTATAGATGGTCCCCCCCCCTTATAGATCGTCCCCCTCCCTTATAGATGGTCCCCCTCTTTCCCCCCTCCCTTATAGATGGTCCCCTTCCCCCCCCTATAGATAGTCCCCCTCTTCCCTCTCCCCCTCCCTTATAGATCGTCCCCCCCCCTTATAGATGGTCCCCCTCTTTCCCCCCTCCCTTATAGATGGTCCCCTTCTCCCCCCTATAGATAGTCCCCCCTCTTCCCTCTCCCCCTCCCTTATAGATGGTTTCCCCTTATAGATGGTCCCCCTCTTTCCCCCCTCCCTTATAGATGGTCCCCCTCTTTCCCCCCCTCCCTTATAGATGGTCCCCCTCTTTCCCCCCTCCCTTATAGATGGTCCCCCCTCTTTCCCCCCTCCCTTATAGATCGTCCCCCTCTTTCCCCCCCTCCCTTATAGATGGTCCCCCTCTCCCCCCCCCCCCCCCCCCCCCCCTGCACAGCAGATAAAACAAAAAACAGCACACAACTCACCTGCCCTCCGTTCCCCCCGTCGAGCCTCTCTGGTCTTGTCCCGGGTGATGCGCGGCTGCCGGAGGTGTCCCGTCCTGTCCCCGGCAGCGCGCGCATCACAGATCTCCCCATGCGCCTGTGGCTGTGACTTCCGGCGCACGGGGAGCTCTCTGATGCGCGCGCTGCCGGGGACAGGATGGGACACCTCCGGCAGCCGCGCATCACCCGGGGGACTAAAGGCTGCATTCCCACGTTCCGTGATCCTGACGGATCACGGACGTGGAATGCATGTACTGGAGCCCCCCCGCCCCCGGGCAGTATCTGTAATGAGATGCTGGGAGCGGGGGGGACTGTATTCATAAGCGCCGCACTGTAGTATCAGCACGGCGCGGCTGATTTAGTACAGCGCGGCGCTTATGAATACAGTCCCCCCCGCTCACAGCATCTCATTACAGATACTGCCCGGGGGCGGGGGGGCTCCAGTACATGGTACAGTCAGTGGCGGATTATAATGTGGGCGGCCGCCGAACCGCTCATATTATAATCTGCCACTGAATGCCGCCCCCATGGTGACAGCTAGTGGCGCCGCCTGAGGCAGACGATTCAGGTCGCCTCATGATTGCGGCGCCCCGGTGTATACTGTAGCCTGGGCTATGTTACATCCCCCGGTATAGAATATATCCCCTCCTGTATACTGTAGCCTGGGCTATGTTACATCCCCTGGTATAGAATATATCCCTCCTGTATACTGTGGCCTGGGCTATGTTACACCCCCGGTATAGTATATATCCCCTCCTGTATACTGTGGCCTGGGCTATGTTACACCCCCTGGTATAGAATATATCCCCTCCTGTATACTGTGGCCTGGGCTATGTTACATCCCCTGGTATAGAATATATCCCTCCTGTATACTGTGGCCTGGGCTATGTTACACCCCCCGGTATAGAATATATCCCCTCCTGTATACTGTGGCCTAGGCTATGCTACATCCCCTGGTATAGAATCAGGGGCGTAGCTAGGGGTTCAGCCTAGGGGGGGCGAGTGAGTCTGAGTGGGCCCCCAACCTATTATGTTACCCATAGGGAACCTCAGTAGACCCCAAACAAATAGAGATGTAAGTAAAGTGCAGACACATCCAGTGACTCACAGGTGATGTCTTCTCTGATGAGAGTGGGTCAGGTTTCCTTTTCTTTTTCATTGTGAAGACTCTTCTAACCACAAATCATCACAGCAGTATCTGCCAGACAAACATCTTCAGCACCTTACTTTTACAGCACCTTTAACCACCTCTATACAAACTCTCCATCATAGTGCCCTTAAACAGTAACAGAGACTTCTTTGAAGACCAATCTGTAGTCATTTTTCCTTTTCTGTGCTTCTCTCTATACTTAGATCCCTTCTTTATGCCTGTATCTGTAGTTAGGATCCATCATTGTGTCCTCATCTGTAGTAAGACATCCTCTTCATGCCCCATCTGTAGTTGTGTTCCCTCTCTTTGCCCTCTGTAGTTAGCCCCCCCCCCTTATGCCCTCAACACTAGTTGGGCCCCCACTTTGTGCCTCCATCTGCAGTTAGCCTCCCCCTTTGTGCTAAATAAATGGTACCCCTTTGTCCTAATGAACTGTACCACCGCCCCCCTGTATAAACTGTGCCTCTTATGAACTGTTTTTATATTAAATAGTGCCACTGTCCCCGTATTATACTGTGCCCACAATGTAGTTTGTCACTGCCTACCTAATAAACTATATTACTACTGCCCTCCAATGTACTGTACCACTGCCCCCTGTAATGTACCGTACCACTGTCCTCTCTCATGTACTGTACCACTGTCCTCTAATGTACTGTACCACTGTCCTCTAATGTACTGTACCACTGTCCTCTAATGTACTGTACCACTGTCCTTCTAATGTACTGTACCACTGTCCTCTAATGTACTGTACCACTGTCCTCTAATGTACTGTACCACTGTCCTCTAATGTGCTGTACTGTACCACTGTCCTCTAATGTGCTGTACCACTGTCCTCTAATGTACTGTACCACTGTCCCCTCTAATGTACTGTACCACTGTCATCTCTAATGTACTGTACCACTGTCCTCTCTAATGTACTGTACCACTGTCCTCTCTAATGTACTGCACCACTGTCCTCTAATGTACTGTACCACTGTCCTCTAATGTACTGTACTGTACCACTGTCCTCTAATGTACTGTACCACTGTCCCCTCTAATGTACTGTACCACTGTCATCTCTAATGTACTGTACCACTGTCCTCTCTAATGTACTGTACCACTGTCCTCTCTAATGTACTGTACCACTGTCCTCTCTAATGTACTGTACCACTGTCCTCTAATGTGCTGTACTGTACCACTGTCCTCTAATGTACTGTACCACTGTCCCCTCTAATGTACTTTACTACTGACCTCCTAAATCATTGTTTTCCAACCAGTGTCTCCTCAGCTGTTCCTTAACTACAACCTCCATTATGTCAGGACATGATGGGAGTTCTAGTCTTGTAGCGACTGAAGGGTCACATGTTGGAGAACACTATACTAAATAAACCTCCCTGCTAAATTATGGTTTCCCTACCAGTGGCAAAACTACAACTCCCATTGTACCCTGGTGGCAGGACATGATGAGAGTTTTAGTTTGGTAACAGCTCAGGAGCCACTGTTAGGAAGCAATCATTTAGGGGTACAGTTTATTTAGTAAAGTATTCTCCAACATGTGACCCTCCTGCTGTTCCTAAACTACAATCCCCACTATCTCCTGGCAGAAGGGCATGATGGGAGCTGTAGTTTTGTCACAGGTTTGAGAACACTACTAAATAAACTCTACCTATGTGTATACACTCCAGCCGGGATTCCTCAGAAGGCAGTACTACATAAGTTCCGTAGAAATCACGGCCATTGTTACAACGGCCATGATTACTACGGAACTTACTGTATGTAGTGTGAACATAGCCTTAAACACTAAGTTTTACTTATCTCTTCTTACATCACATTACATACACCCAGGGACACACACACACATCCCATGCACCCTGGACACACACATCCCATGCACCCAGGGACACACACACACATCCCATACACCCAGGGACACACACACATCCCATGCACCCAGGACACACACATCTCATGCACCCAGGACACACACACATCCCATGCACCCAGGGACACACACATCCCATGCACCCAGGACACACACATCTCATGCACCCAGGACACACACACATCCCATGCACCCAGGGACACACACATCCCATGCACCCAGGACACACACATCTCATGCACCCAGGACACACACACATCCCATGCACCCAGGGACACACACATCCCATGCACCCAGGACACACACATCCCATGCACCCAGGGACACACACACACATCCCATACACCCAGGAACACACACACATCCCATGCACCCAGGACACACACATCTCATGCACCCAGGACACACACACATCCCATGCACCCAGGGACACACACATCCCATGCACCCAGGGACACACACATCCCATGCACCCAGGACACACACATCTCATGCACCCAGGACACACACACATCCCATGCACCCAGGGACACACACATCCCATGCACCCAGGACACACACATCCCATGCACCCAGGACACACACATCCCATGCACCCAGGACACACACATCTCATGCACCCAGGACACACACATCCCATGCACCCAGGGACACACACATCCCATGCACCCAGGACACACACATCCCATGCACCCAGGGACACACACATCCCATGCACCCAGGGACACACACATCCCATGCACCCAGGACACACACACATCTCATGCACCCAGGACACACACACATCCCATGCACCCAGGACACACACACATCTCATGCACCCAGGACACACACATCTCATGCACCCAGGACACACACACACCCCATGCACCCAGGACACACACACATCCCATGCACCCAGGGACACACACACACATCCCATGCACCCAGGGACACACACATCCCATGCACCCAGGACACACACATCTCATGCACCCAGGGACACACACACACATCCCATGCACCCAGGGACACACACATCCCATGCACCCAGGACACACACACATCCCATGCACCCAGGACACACACATCTCATGCACCCAGGACACACACACACACATCCCATGCACCCAGGACACACACACATCCCATGCACCCAGGACACACACATCACATGCACCCAGGACACACACACATCCCATGCACCCAGGACACACACACATCCCATGCACCCAGGACACACACACATCCCATGCACCCAGGACACACACACATCCCATGCACCCAGGACACACACACATCCCATGCACCCAGGACACACAGCACTTACTGTAATTGCAGGGAAGCTCTGAGGGGGCCATGTGGTGCAGTTCTCTGATCTTCTCCTCACAGTCGGACTCTGGGCCCCTCCTCTTCTTCTGTCCCGACATCCAGGAGAGCAGGAAGCAGCCGGAGGAGGTAGTGAGGGAGCGGGGGAGGGGCCCGGGCTGTGATGAGGGGGTCCTGTCTGTGTCTCTTCTGCCCTGGTATAGAGTGAGGAGACACACAGACAGGAAGCTGCAGTGTCTGCCCTGAGTGCAGCGGCCGCTACTTCCGGGCAGCCTTAAAGTGGCAGAGCAGCCTAATTAACATTCGGCCTCTGCGGCCCTTAAGTGTACTGGGGGGGACCGGACCGGGGGGCCCCCAGCCTTGGTGGGCCCGGGGGCGACCGCCCCCTTTGCCCCCCTCTAATTTCGCTACTGTATAGAATATATCCCTCCTGTATACTGTGGCCTGGGCTATGTTACACCCAGTGGCGGATTAAATGTACCCTGGGCCCCGGGCTGTCCACCCAACCTGGGCCCCCCCCCCCAGTCAATTCGCCCACATTATAATCTGCTACTGCGCCTCCCCCCCCCCCCCCCCACTGTCCCCAATAAACACTTCCTGCCTCCCCTCCCTGCTGACCCCAATAAACATAATGTTTGGTCCCTTGCTGCTACCCCCAGTAAGCATTGCCCACCCCACCTCCACTGCCCCCAATAAACATATCGCCACCTCACCTGGTCCCCTGATGTTGCCCCCCCCCAAGGTCACAGCAGCACAGAGGGTGTCAGGAGAGGAGGGTGCTGATCTTATAGGAGAGGTCCAAGTAGCACAGAGGATGTCAGGAGAAGAGGGTGCTGATCTTATAGGAGAGGTGCCAGCAGCACAGAGGATGTCAGGAGAGGAGGGTGCTGATCTATAGGGGAGGTCCCAGCAGCACAGAGGATGTCAGGAGAGGAGGGTGCTAATCCTATAGGAGATAGTCCCCCTTTATAGATGGTCTCCCTCTTTCCCCCTTATAGATGGGCCCCCTCTTTCCCCCTTATAGATGGGCCCCCTCTTTCCCCCTTATAGATGGGCCCCCTCTTTCCCCCTTATAGATGGTCCCCCTCTTTCCCCCCTTATAGATGGTCCCCCTCTTTCCCCCCTTATAGATGGTCCCCCTCTTCCCTCTCCCCCCTTATAGCTGGTCCTCCTTTCCCCCCTTATAGCTGGTCCCCCTCTTTCCCCCCTTATAGATGGTCCCCCTCTTTCCCCCCTTATAGATGGTCCCCCTCTTTCCCCCCTTATAGCTGGTCCCCCTCCCCCTCCCTTATAGATGGTCCCCCTCTTTCCCCCCTTATAGCTGGTCCCCCTCCCTTATAGATGGTCCCCCTCTATAGATTGTCCCCCTCTGTCCCCCCGTATAGATGGCCCCCTCTTTCCCCCCTTATAGATGGTCCCCCTCTTTCCCCCTCTATACATGGTCCCCCTCTTTCCCCCCTTTATAGATGGTCCCCCTCTTCCCCCCTTATAGATGGTCCCCCTCTTTCACCCTCTATAGATGGTCCCCCTCTTTCCCCCTTATAGATGGTCCCCCTCTTTCACCCTCTATAGATGGTCCCCCTCTTTCCCCCTTATAGATGGTCCCCCTCTTTCACCCTCTATAGATGGTCCCCCTCTTTCCCCCTTTATAGATGGTCCCCCTCTTTCCCCCTTTATAGATGGTCCCCCTCTTTCCCCCTTTATAGATGGTCCCCCTCTTTCCCCCTTTATAGATGGTCCCCCTCTTCCCCCCCTTATAGATGGTCCCCCTCTTCCCCCTTTATAGATGGTCCCCCTCTTTCCCCCTTTATAGATGGTCCCCCTCTTTCCCCCTTTATAGATGGTCCCCCTCTTTCCCCCTTTATAGATGGTCCCCCTCTTTCCCCCTTTATAGATGGTCCCCCTCTTTCCCCCTTTATAGATGGTCCCCCTCTTTCCCCCTTATAGATGGTCCCCCCTCTTTCCCCCCTTATAGATGGTCCCCCTCTTTCCCCCCTTATCAGGGGTGATTCTAGCCTCTCTGCTGCCCGAGGCGAACTATAGAATGACGCCCCCCCCCCCCCCCCCCCCCGGTCAATCCGCCCACATTATAATCCACTACTGCCCCCCACCCCCCCCCCCCCCCACTGCTGTCCCCAATAAACATAATGTTTGGTCCCTTGCTGCACAGAGGATGTCAGGAGAGGAGGGGGCTGACTTTATAGGAGAGGTCCCAGCAGCACAGAGGATGTCAGGAGAGGAGGGGGCTAATCCTATAGGAGAGGTCCCAGCAGCACAGAGGATGTCAGGAGATGAGGGTGCTAATCCTATAGGAGAGGTCCCAGCAGCACAGAGGATGTCAGGAGAGGAGGGTGCTAATCCTATAGGAGAAGTCCCAGCAGCACAGAGGATGTCAGGAGAGGAGGGTGCTGATCTTTTAGGAGATGGTCCCCCTCTTCCCCCCTTATAGATGGTCCCCCTCTTCCCCCCCTTATAGATGGTCCCCTCTCCCTTATAGATGGTCCCCCTCTCCCCCCCTTATAGATGGTCCCCCTCTCCCCCCTCCCTTATAGATGGTCCCCCTCTCCCCCCTCCCTTATAGATGGTCCCCCTCTCCCCCCTCCCTTATAGTTGGTCCCCCTCTTCCCTCTCTCCCCCCCCTTATAGATGGTCCCCCTCTCCCCCCCCCCTTATAGATGGTCCCCCTCTCCCCCCCCCCTTATAGATGGTCCCCCTCTTCCCTCTCCCCCCCTTATAGATGGTCCCCCTCTTTCCCCCCTCCCTTATAGATGGTCCCCTTCCCCCCCTATAGATGGTCCCCCTCTTCCCTCTCTTCCTCCCTTATAGATGGCCCCCCCCCTTATAGATCGTCCCCCTCTTTCCCCCCTCCCTTATAGATCGTCCCCTCTTTCCCCCCTCCCTTATAGATGGTCCCCCTCTTTCCCCCCTCCCTTATAGATGGTCCCCCTCTTTCCCCCCTCCCTTATAGATGGTCCCCTTCCCCCCCTACCTTATAGATGGTCCCCCTCTTTCCCCCCTCCCTTATAGATGGTCCCCTTCCCCCCCTACCTTATAGATGGTCCCCCTCTTTCCCCCCTCCCTTATAGATGGTCCCCTTCCCCCCCCTATAGATAGTCCCCCTCTTCCCTCTCCCCCTCCCTTATAGATGGTCCCCCCCCTTATAGATGGTCCCCCCTTATAGATCGTCCCCCTCTTTCCACCCTACCTTATAGATGGTCCCCCTCTCCCCCCCCCCCCCTGCACAGCAGATAAAACAAAAACAAAAAACAGCACACAACTCACCTACCCTCCGTTCCCCCGTCGAGCCTCTCTGGTCTGGTCCCGGCTGATGTGCGGCTGCCCGGGGTGTCCCGTCCTGTCCCCGGCAGCGCGCGCATCACAGAGCTCCCCGTGCGCCTGTGACTTCCGGCGCACAGGGAGCTCTCTGATGCGTGCGCTGCCGGGGACAGGACGGGACACCCCCGGCAGCCGCACATCACCCGGGGGACTAAGGCTGCATTCCCACGTTCCGTGATCCGTCTGCATGTACTGGAGCCCCCCCCGCGCCCGGGCAGTATCTGTAATGAGATGCTGTGAGCGGGGGGGACTGTATTCATAAGCGCCGCGCTGTAGTATCAGCACGGCGCGGCTGATTTAGTACAGCGGGGCGCTTATGAATACAGTCTCCCCCGCTCACAGCATCTCATTACAGATACTGCCCGGGCGCGGGGGGACTCCAGTACATGGTACAATCAGTGGCGGATTATAATGTGGGCGGCCGCCCGAACCGCCCATATTATAATCTGCCACTGAATGCCGCCAGAGCCGTTTTAATACATTGGTGGGCCCAGTGCACAGCCCTCAAGAGTGGCCCCCCCCCTTACCTTTCTGCACATTGTATAATGTACTGAATTTGCCCCCACACTGTATCAAGAGCCCCAATACATACAGTAGTTACCTTATAACACTATTTCCACCATTCAGTGATTACATATTACATAAAAACTGCACTAAACAAAACAGAAAGATATCACCATTGATACCATTACATAATACCGCCATACCATGACCCCTAACACTACAATCCTATAACAGAGTGCAGTTACATCCAGTGACTCACCGGGGGTGTTTTCTCCAATCAGAGTCTGTCACCTTTTCTTTTTCTCTCCATCCAGCCTGGGCCACCTTGAAGTCTTCTCCTGGCTGTGAATCTTCTCTCCAGAATCTGCCAGACAAATATTTTAGGCTCCAACACATCCAGTAGTTAGGTCCCTTGTACCCCTATACAGTAGTTACACCCCTCTGTACTCCTACATAGTTACACCCCTCTGTGCCTCCATAGTTTTAAGGTGTCCCTGTAGTATATAGACCCTCATGTGCTCCTCCAGTTATATACAGCCCTCCTGTGCGCTCCCCTATTAGTATATAGCCCCCCTGTGCACTCTCCCACAATAGTATATAGCCCCCCTGTGCTCTCCCACAATAGTATATAGCCCCCCTGTGCTCTCCCCCAATAGTATATAGTCCCCCTGTGCTCTCCAATAGTATATAGACCCCTATGCTCCTCCCACAATAGTATATAGCCCCCCTGTGCTCTCCCCCAATAGTATATAGCCCCCCTGTGCTCCCCCCAATAGTATATAGCCCCCTGTGCTCTCCCCAATAGTATATAGCCCCCCTGTGCTCTCCATAATATATAGCCCCCCTGTGCTCTCCCCCATAGTATATAGACCCCTGTGCTCCTCAATATGATATAGCTCCCTGTGCTCACCAATAGTATATACCTCCCCTGTGCTCCCCAATAGTATATAGTCCCCTGTGCTCCCCAATAGTATATAGCTCCCCAGTGCTCCCCCATAGTATATATTCCCCTGTGCTCCCCCATAGTATATAGCCCCTCTGTGCTCCCCAGTAGTATATAGCCCCCTGTGCTCCCCAGTAGTATATAGCCCCCTGTGCTCCCCAGTAGTATATAGCTCCCCTGTGCTCCCCAGTAGTATATAGCTCCCCTGTGCTCCCCAGTAGTATATAGCTCCCCTGTGCTCCCCCATAGTATATAGCTCCCCTGTGCTCCCCCATAGTATATAGCCCCCTGTGCTCCCCCATAGTATATAGCCCCCCTGTGCTCCCCCATAGTATATAGCCCCCTGTGCTCCCCCATAGTATATAGATTCCCTGTGCTCCCCATAGTATATAGACCCCTGTGCTCCCCAGTAGTATATAGTCCCCTGTGCTCTCCCATAGTATATAGGTCCCCTGTGCTCCCCATAGTATATAGCTCCCCTGTGCTCCCCCATAGTATATAGCCCCCTGTGCTCCCCCATAGTATATAGCTCCCCTGTGCTCCCCCATAGTATATAGCCCCCTAAGCTCCCCCATTGTATAAAGCTCCCTGTGCTCCCCAGTAGTATATAGCCCCCTGTGCTCCCCAGTAGTATATAGCTCCCTGTGCTCCCCCACAGTATATAGCTCCCCTGTGCTCCCCCATAGTATATAGCCCCCTGTGCTCCCCCATAGTAAATAGCCCCCTGTGCTCCCCAGTAGTATATAGCCCCCTGTGCTCCCCAGTAGTATATAGCTCCCCTGTGCTCCCCAGTAGTATATAGCTCCCCTGTGCTCCCCAGTAGTATATAGCCCCTGTGCTCCCCCATAGTATATAGCTCCCCTGTGCTCCCCCATAGTATATATTCCCCTGTGCTCCCCCATAGTATATAGACCCCTGTGCTCCCCAGTAGTATATAGCCCCTTGTGCTCCCCCATAGTATATAGCTTCCCTGTGCTCCCCATAGTATATAGCTCCCCTGTGCTCCCCCATAGTATATAGCCTCCTGTGCTCCCCCATAGTATATAGCCCCCTGTGCTCCCCCATAGTATATAGCCCCCCTGTGCTCCCCCATAGTATATAGCTCCCTGTGCTCCCCAGTAGTATATAGCCCCCTGTGCTCCCCCATAGTATATAGCCCCCTGTCCTCCCTATAGTATATAGCCCCGTCCTCCCCCATAGTATATAGCCCCCTGTGCCCCCCCATAGTATATAGCCCCCTGTGCCCCCCCTAAACCCCCCCCCCCCCCCGTAGTATATAGCTCCCCCTCCCATATAACATTGAAAAAAACAAACACTGTTACTCACCTAGGTCCACGCGTTCCTCTTCTCTTCCCTCCTGTGGCCGCACTTCCTGCAGTCACAAGAGGCTGCACTCCCCTTACCCTCGCGCCGACGCTCCAGTGACGTCGGCCGCTAGAGGGAGAGTGCGGCCTCTTGTGACCGCAGGAAGTGCGGCCACAAGAGTGACTGACAGGGAGGGAGCCAATGGCTCTCTCTCTGTCAGTGTCGCTGCTGCTGCAGCGCTGAAGCGCCGCAGCAGCGGCGGACGGGGGCAGCGGCAGACGGGGGGGCCCTGCAGGGGGCGCCATGGAGGGGTAAGTAGATTACCCATCCATGGCGCTCCCCCCTGACAGGCTGGTGGCCGGAGCCCTGTGCGACCGCATTGGTCGCACATAGCAACGGCCGGCCTGCTCGGGGGGGGGGCCCCTTTAACCAGTGGGCCCGGTGCACGTGCACCATGTGCCCTCTGGTTAAAGCGGCCCCGAATGCCGCCCCCATGAAGATAGCTGGTGGCGCCGCCTGAGGCAGACGACTCAGGTCGCCTCATCATTGCGGCGCCCCTGCCCCTTATAGCTGGTACCCCTCTTCCCCCCCCCTTATAGCTGGTCCCCCTCTTCCCCCCCCCCTTATAGCTGGTCCACCTCTCCCCCCCCCCCTTATAGCTGGTCCCCCTCTCCCCCCCCCCCCCCCCCCTTATAGCTGGTCCCCCTCTCCCCCCCCCTTATAGCTGGTCCCCCTCTTCCCCCCCCCCCTTATAGATGGTCCCCCTCTTCTCCCCTTTATAGAAGCCCCCCCAGTCAGTAAATAACACACAAATAACAAAATATAACTCACCTACCCTGCGTTCCCCCGTCGATCCTCTCTCCGTCTGCAGTCTCCGGCTGATGCGCGGCTGCCGGGGGTGTCCCGTCCTCTCCCCGGCAGCGCGCGCATCACACAGCTCCTAGTGCCGCCTGGGCCCTGACTTCCGGTACGTGCGCTCCCAGTACCGGAAGTCAGGGCCCCAGGCGGCACTAGGAGCTGTGTGATGCGCGCGCTGCCGGGGAGAGGACGGGACACCCCCGGCAGCCGCGCATCAGCCGGAGACTCTTGTGACCACAAGCGAAACAATGCTTGCGGTCACAAGAGTGCAGTGGTGAGGGGGCCTCCCGGGCTATGTTACACCCCCCTGGTATAGAATATATCCCTCCTGTATACTGTGGCCTGGGCTATGTTATACCCCCTGGTATAGAATATATCCCTCCTGTATACTGTGGCCTGGGCTATGTTACACCCCCTGGTATAGAATATATCCCCTCCTGTATACTGTGGCCTGGGCTATGTTACATCCCCCGGTATAGAATATATCCCCTCCTGTATACTGTGGCCTGGGCTATGTTACACCCCCCGGTATAGAATATATCCCCTCCTGTATACTGTGGCCTGGGCTATGTTACACCCCCCGGTATATAATATATCCCCTCCTGTATACTGTGGCCTGGGCTATGTTATACCCCCTGGTATAGAATATATCCCTCCTGTATACTGTGGCCTGGGCTATGTTACACCCCCTGGTATAGAATATATCCCCTCCTGTATACTGTGGCCTGGGCTATGTTACATCCCCGGTATAGAATATATCCCTCCTGTATACTGTGGCCTGGGCTATGTTACACCCCCTGGTATGGTATATATCCCTCCTGTATACTGTGGCCTGGGCTATGTTACATCCCCTGGTATAGTATATATCCCCTCCTGTATACTGTGGCCTGGGCTATGTTACACCCCCCGGTATAGAATATATCCCCTCCTGTATACTGTAGCCTGGGCTATGTTACACCCCCGGGATAGTATATATCCCCTCCTGTATACTGTAGCCTGGGCTATGTTACACCCCCGGTATAGAATATATCCCTCCTGTATACTGTAGCCTGGGCTATGTTACACCCCCCGGTATAGAATATATCCCCTCCTGTATACTGTGGCCTGGGCTATGTTACACCCCCCGGTATAGAATATATCCCCTCCTGTATACTGTGGCCTGGGCTATGTTACATCCCCCGGTATAGAATATATCCCTCCTGTATACTGTAGCCTGGGCTATGTTACACCCCCTGGTATAGAATATATCCCCTCCTGTATACTGTGGCCTGGGCTATGTTACATCCCCCGGTATAGAATATATCCCCTCCTGTATACTGTGGCCTGGGCTATGTTACACCCCCCTGGTATAGTATATATCCCTCCTGTATACTGTGGCCTGGGCTATGTTACACCCCCCGGTATAGAATATGTCCCCTCCTGTATACTGTGGCCTGGGCTATGTTACATCCCTGGTATAGAATATATCCCCTCCTGTATACTGTGGCCTGGGCTATGTTACATCCCCCGGTATAGTATATATCCCCTCCTGTATACTGTAGCCTGGGCTATGTTACACCCCCGGTATAGTATATATCCCCTCCTGTATACTGTAGCCTGGGCTATGTTACATCCCCCAGTATAGTATATATCCCCTCCTGTATACTGTAGCCTGGGCTATGTTACATCCCCCGGTATAGTATATATCCCCTCCTGTATACTGTAGCCTGGGCTATGTTACATCCCCTGGTATAGTATATATCCCTCCTGTATACTGTGGCCTGGGCTATGTTACACCCCCTGGTATAGAATATATCCCCTCCTGTATACTGTGGTCTGGGCTATGTTACACCCCCCGGTATAGAATATATCCCCTCCTGTATACTGTGGCCTGGGCTATGTTACATCCCCTGGTATAGAATATATCCCCTCCTGTATACTGTGGCCTGGGCTATGTTACACCCCCGGTATAGAATATATCCCTCCTGTATACTGTGGCCTGGGCTATGTTACATCCCCTGGTATAGTATATATCCCCTCCTGTATACTGTGGCCTGGGCTATGTTACACCCCCTGGTATAGAATATATCCCTCCTGTATACTGTGGCCTGGGCTATGTTACACCCCCTGGTATAGAATATATCCCTCCTGTATACTGTGGCCTGGGCTATGTTACATCCCCTGGTATAGAATATATCCCCTCCTGTATACTGTAGCCTGGGCTATCTTACACCCCCTGGTATAGAATATATCCCTCCTGTATACTGTGGCCTGGGCTATGTTACACCCCCCAGTATAGTATATATCCCTCCTGTATACTGTAGCCAGGGCTATGTTACACCCCCTGGTATAGTATATATCCCTCCTGTATACTGTAGCCTGAGCTATGTTACACCCCCTGGTATAGTATATATCCCCTCCTGTATACTGTGGCCTGGGCTATGTTACACCCCCTGGTATAGTATATATCCCTCCTGTATACTGTGGCCTAGGCTATGTTACATCCCCCGGTATAGAATATATCCCCTCCTGTATACTGTGGCCTGGGCTATGTTACATCCCCTGGTATAGAATATATCCCCTCCTGTATACTGTGGCCTGGGCTATGTTACACCCCCTGGTATAGTATATATCCCCTCCTGTATACTGTGGCCTGGGCTATGTTACACCCCCGGTATAGTATATATCCCCTCCTGTATACTGTGGCCTGGGCTATGTTACACCCCCTGGTATAGTATATATCCCCTCCTGTATACTGTGGCCTGGGCTATGTTACACCCCCCGGTATAGTATATATCCCCTCCTGTATACTGTGGCCTGGGCTATGTTACACCCCCTGGTATAGTATATATCCCCTCCTGTATACTGTGGCCTGGGCTATGTTACACCCCCTGGTATAGTATATATCCCCTCCTGTATACTGTGGCCTGGGCTATGTTACACCCCCCCGGTATAGAATATATCCCTCCTGTATACTGTAGCCTGGGCTATGTTACACCCCTTGGTATAGAATATATCCCCTCCTGTATACTGTGGCCTGGGCTATGTTACATCCCCTGGTATAGAATATATCCCCTCCTGTATACTGTGGCCTGGGCTATGTTACACCCCCTGGTATAGTATATATCCCCTCCTGTATACTGTGGCCTGGGCTATGTTACATCCCCTGGTATAGAATATATCCCCTCCTGTATACTCTGGCCTGGGCTATGTTACACCCCCCTGTATAGTATATATCCCTCCTGTATACTGTGGCCTGGGCTATGTTACACCCCCTGGTATAGTATATATCCCCTCCTGTATACTGTGGTCTGGGCTATGTTACACCCCCTGGTATATAATATATCCCCTCCTGTATACTGTAGCCTGGGCTATGTTACACCCCCCGGTATAGTATATATCCCTCCTGTATACTGTAGCCTGGGCTATGTTACACCCCCGGTATAGTATATATCCCCTCCTGTATACTGTGGCCTGGGCTATGTTACACCCCCGGTATAGAATATATCCCCTCCTGTATACTGTGGCCTGGGCTATGTTACACCCCCGGTATAGAATATATCCCCTCCTGTATACTGTGGCCTGGGCTATGTTACACCCCCTGGTATAGTATATATCCCCTCCTGTATACTGTGGCCTGGGCTATGTTTCCCCCCCCCGGTATAGAATATATCCCCTCCTGTATACTGTGGCCTGGGCTATGTTACATCCCCCGGTATAGTATATATCCCCTCCTGTATACTGTGGCCTGGGCTATGTTTCCCCCCCCCGGTATAGAATATATCCCTCCTGTATACTGTGGCCTAGGCTATGTTACACCCCCTGGTATATAATATATCCCCTCCTGTATACTGTAGCCTAGGCTATGTTACACCCCCTGGTATATAATATATCCCCACCTGTATACTGTAGCCTGGGCCAGAAATAAGAAAACCAGTGATAACTTGGAGGGATATAGTCTGGCAGGGTATATTGCGGCCTGGGCTAGACTGTCCCCAGGTTTATAGTATAGCCTAGCCTATATTACACCCCTGCAGGGCTGGCCTTAGGGGTGCACTGACAGGGCACTGTGCACTCCCAGCAGGAAGGGGGCGCCACCTGCGTCCCCCTGAGGCCATATATCGCCGGCACAGCAGCCTTGCTGAGTGTCAGCAAGGAGAAGCCTTCTCTCCCCCAGACATGTGACTGCAGCCTGGCTCCGCCCCCACAGCATCTCCCGCCTCACAGATGCCCATAACCCCGCCCCCTCTCCCACCGGACAGAGACATCAGCAATGTGATCCTCTGCTCTACCTCCTCCTCATGGGCAGAGACATCATCCACTGATCCTTCTGTGTGAGTATATGTATGTATTTGTCTGTGTGTTAGTGGAGTGTGTGTTAGTGCTCTGTGTGGTGTGTGTGGAATACAATAACAACTCCCAGCATGCTCCTGTGTGGTGTGAATATTCTGCAAAGGGCGCCATCTACCCTAAGGCCAGCCCTGCACTCCTGGGTATGAGAATATATGCCCTGGTGTATACTGTTGCCTGGGCCAGGGGTGAGAAAACCAGTGAAGTAATAACATTATGGCCCGGAGAGATATAGCCTGGCCTAGGATGTTTTACACCCCCAGGTATATAGTTTATCCCCGGGGTATACTGTGGCCTGGTTCAACATTAGATGGATATATTCTGGCCTGGATGGGTGTACTCTGGTCTTGGCTATTTTACACACCTGGTAGAGTTTGGCCTAGGCTATTTTATACCCCGGGGTATATTCTGCCCTGGGGGGGGGGGGGGGGTATAGTTTGGCCTAGGCTATGTTACACCCCAGGGTATAGTTTGGCCTAGGCTATTTTATACAGCGGGGTATACTCTGGCCTAGGCTATTTTATACAGCGGGGTATACCCTGGCCTAGGCCATTTTATACAGCGGGGTATATTCTGCCCTGGGGGCGTATAGTTTGGCCTAGGCTTTTTTATACAGCGGGGTATACTCTGGCCTAGGCCATTTTATACCCCGGGGTATATTCTGCCCTGGGGGGTATAGTTTGGCCTAGGCTATTTTATACCGGGTATAATCTGGACGGGGGTTAAACTGGCCTATTACACCCGGAACGTTATCAGCAAAATTGTGCTGATTTGTTCCCTTTAAATATGTTAGAGGACTAAATAAGTGTCAGGAGGGAAGAGGAGACAGTGAGAGGGGAGAGCAGAAGGCTCCTATATGGCTCCTTTGTCTTCATACATTTTGTTTTTTTCCCCTTGGTTCAGGGGCGTAGCTAGGGGTTCAGCCTAGGGGGGGCGAGGGAGTCTCAGTGGGCCCCCAACCGATTATGTTACCCATAGGGAACCTCAATAGATGACAATGCTTTCCGAATAATAAAGGGTATTTTCTACTTCATTATTCATAGTGAACAGGGACTGAGACCAGTGGGAAAGACTTTCTACATTTCACATATATAACTATGTAAAAATTACAGGGGTTATCCAGGATTGAAAAACGTAGCTGCCTTTTTCCAGAAACAGCGCCACTCTCCTCCAAAGCTTGGATGTGGTAGTGCAGCTCAGTTCCACTAAAAGACAATGGAACCAAGTTGTAGTACCACACACAACATAGAGGAAGCTGTGGCGCTGTTTCTGTTTTCTAATTAGCCATCCATCCGTTCTATCTCTTTATCTCATATTTATCTGTCTAATATCTATTGGGCAGCATGAGGACTACACCATAGCTGATGGTCAGTGACACCTGAAGGCTATACACGCAGTACCAATAGAGTAAATGTATAGTACAAATGCCGGGTAATAACAATAAATAGTCCCATGCAGTCTAAGGCAACTATACTAAATAACCAATATACAAAAAAGCCAGACTACTGCAACATAACTAAATGGAATAATGACTTTACTAATTCATAAAAACAGTAAATATATAGGAGAAATCAGCCATGATAGTAATGGTGTACAGGGTATATGAGAGCAGACAACTTATGCCTCCATGTAGTATTTAGACCCAATTTTAGCCCTCATATAGTTCGTAGGGTTCCTCTGTGCTCTCATATAATAAAAAGGCCACATCTATACACTAACACGGTAGATTATCCCCCCTTGTTCCTCCATAGATATACCCTCCCTGTGCACCCCCATATAGTAGTCAGGCCCCTCTGTACCTTCATATTGAAATGCAGCTTCTCTGTGCACCCATATAGCAGTTAGGCCTCTGTGCCCCAATATAGTTATTATTTCCCTCTGTTTCTTTGTAGTAGTAGTCAGGACCCTCTGTGCCTTCATATAGAAGTTATACTCCCCTCTGTGCATCTATCTAGTATTTAGACCTCTCTGTACAGGCAATCCCCCCCCCCCCCAAAGGTAGTATCCTTCATATATGCATCCTATCCTGCACCATCTCATGTAGGTAATCCCCCTGGTATGTATTCCCCATGCAGCCACCACCTTCCCCAGCAGTAATCTCCTTGGTAATCCTCCTGGGGGTTAGACACCCCCATTACTGTGAGTAGACTGCACCTCCAGATTAGTTACCCCCTCTTCAGTTAGCCAGCACATTCCATCCCCCATAGATGACATCCTTCCCAGAAGTTAGCCCCACCCACCTCGATAGGTCTCCTTCTTTATAACTAAGGGGAAAAAAGCCATACTTACCTCTGTGAGCGCACGAGTGACATCACCCATGTCCCTCAGCTCTAAGGGAGGGAACGGCCTCTTGTGGTCACAACAGTGATTGGCAGGGTGGAGAGCCAATGCTCTCCTCCCCTTGTCAATCACCCTGCTGCATTCAACTGTATGTTCTCCTAGCATAGAAGCGCATACAGCTAAATGGTCAGACACAACATTCGGTAGCCGTTTGGGCCCCCCAGGAGCATTGGTTGCTGGCCAGGGGCCACCTACAGCCAATAGACATTTGTTAAGTCTGTCTGCAAAAGCAATAGCTTTTGCAGATAGCATTAACTGGCAAAATCTTCAGCCGCCCCCTCTGCCCCCACCAAATTACGCTACTGCCTTGGTTTCTCATACATTGTGACTTTCTTTCAGATCCGGTGTCGGAGCTTCTCCTGAATGTTTCCTGTCTTCTGGGCGGTGGAGCCGACATCTTCTGCAGGACCATCAATGGGAGCGACCCCTGGTTTTCCATTATAGTAAATGGAGATGTGATACTGGAAAACGCTACCTCATCCAGTATTATGGGGAATGTCAGGGAGGTTCATGTTACTGTACCCCGGCCTGGACCGTGGGACATTACATGTTCTGTGAGGAACCGGGTCAGTGACCGTGAGATCAGCAAAACGGGAGAGAAGTGTCCAGGTGAGTGTCTCCTGCTCCAAATGAGCTCTCTTGCTCCAGCTGACTGTCTCTTGTTCCAGGTGACTGTCTCCTGCTCCAGGTGAGCGTCTCTTGCTCCAGGTGAGCGTCTGCTGCTCCAGGTGACTGTCTCCTGCTCCAGGTGACTGTCTCCTGCTCCAGGTGAGCGTCTGCTGCTCCAGGTGACTGTCTCCTGCTCCAGGTGAGCGTCTGCTGCTCCAGGTGACTGTCTCCTGCACCAGGTGACTGTCTCCTGCACCAGGTGACTGTCTCCTGCACCAGGTGACTGTCTCCTGCTCCAGGTGAGCGTCTGCTGCTCCAGGTGACTGTCTCCTTCACCAGGTGACTGTCTCCTTCACCAGGTGACTGTCTCCTGCACCAGGTGACTGTCTCTTGCTCCAGGTGACTGTCTCCTGCTCCAGGTGACTGTCTCCTGCTTCAGGTGAGCGTCTGCTGCTCCAGGTGACTGTCTCCTTCACCAGGTGACTGTCTCCTGCACCAGGTGACTGTCTCCTGCCCAGGTGACTGTCTCCTGCTCCAGGTGAGTGTCTCTTGCTCCAGGTGACTGTCTCCTGCTCCAGGTGACTGTCTCCAGGTCAGTGACTGCCAGCACTATAAGGATAGACCCCAGAGGGATCAGTCCGGGTAACTTCTGATCAAGTACAGAAGTTCTATGGCCGCCCCATGGTGTAGACCCCTGACATCTCTTGACTACTTCACTCCTCCTTCTTGTTTCTCTTCCCATACTGACTGTCACATCCCTCCCTCCTCAGCTCCAATGGCATATGTCCTAGGGGGAGTAATAACCTGCAGCAGCATATGTCCTAGGGGGAGGAATAATCTGCAGCATCATATGTCCTAGCGGAGTAATAACCTGCAGCAGAATATGTCCTAGGGGGAGTAATAACCTGCAGCATCATATGTCCTAGGGGAGTAATAACCTGCAGCAGCATATGTCCTAGGGGGAGTAATAACCTGCAGCATCATATGTCCTAAGGGGAGTAATAACCTGCAGCAGCATATGTCCTAGGGGGAGGAATAACCTGCAGCAGCATATGTCCTAGGGGGAGTAATAACCTGCAGCATCATATGTCCTAAGGGGTGTAATAACCTGCAGCAGCATATGTCCTAGGGGAGTAATAACCTGCAGCAGCATATGTCCTAGGGGGAGGAATAATCTGCAGCATCATATGTCCAAGGGGGAGTAATAACCTGCAGCAGCATCATATATCCTAGGGGGAGTAATAACCTGCAGCAGCATCATTTATCCTAGGGGAAGTAATAACCTGCAGCATCATGTGTCCTAGGGGGAGTAATAACCTGCAGCATCATATGTCCTAGGAGGAGTAATAACCCACAGCATCCTATGTCCTAGGGGGAGTAATAATCTGCAGCATCTTATATCCTAGGGGGAGTAATAACCTGCAGCATCATATGTCCTAGGGGGAGTAACAATCTGCAGCATCATATGTCCTAGGAGGAGTAATAACCTGCAGCATCATATGTCCTAGGAGGAGTAATAACCCGCAGCATCCTATGTACTAGGGGAAGTAATAATCTGCAGCATCATATGTCCTAGGGGGAGGAATAACCTGCAGCATCATATGTCCTAGGGGGAGTAATAACCTGCAGCATCATATGTCCTAGGGGGAGTAATAACCTGCAGCATCATGTGTCCTAGGGGAGGAACAACCTGCAGCATCATATGTCCTAGGGGGAGTAATAACCTGCAGCATCATATGTCCTAGGGGGAGTAATAACCTGCAGCAGCATATGTCCTAGGGGAGTAATAACCTGCAGCATCATATGTCCTAGGGGAGTAATAACCTGCAGCATCCTATGTCCTAGGGGGAGTAATAACCTGCAGCATCATGTGTCCTAGGGGGAGGAATAACCTGCAGCATCATATGTCCTAGCGGAGTAATAACCTGCAGCAGAATATGTCCTAGGGGGAGTAATAACCTGCAGCAGCATATGTCCTAGGGGAGGAATAACCTGCAGCATCATATGTCCTAGGGGAGGAATACCCTGCAGCATCATATGTCCTAGGGGAGAAATAACCTGCAGGCTTGGTGAGATGGATCACGTCACCCTCTGGGGATGGTGTAGTTATTATATCCCCAGTCATGTTCTTAAAGAAGTATTAACATTGAATTTAAGGGAAAACTACCTCCATAGGGAGGCGCCAGAGAACTGCTGCGCATATCCTCCTTACCGGAATTTTCATGAATGACCTGTAAGTCTCCGCTCCCCAGACGCTTCCTGTATCCTCTGAGACCCTCCATCTCCCCTCCATGCTTCCTGAACCCTCCAGGTGTTCCCCGTATCCTCTGAGACCCTCCATCTCCCCTCCATCCTTCCTGAACCCTCCAGGTGTTCCCCGTATCCTCTGAGACCCTCCATCTCCCCTCCATCCTTCCTGAACCCTCCAGGTGTTCCCCGTATTCTCTGAGACCCTCCATCTCCCCTCCATGCTTCCTGAACCCTCCAGGTGTTCCCTGTATTCTCTGAGACCCTCCATCTCCCCTCCATGCTTCCTGAACCCTCCAGGTGTTCCCTGTATTCTCTGAGACCCTCCATCTCCCCTCCATGCTTCCTGAACCCTCCAGGTGTTCCCCGTATCCTCTGAGACCCTCCATCTCCCCTCCATCCTTCCTGAACCCTCCAGGTGTTCCCCGTATCCTCTGAGACCCTCCATCTCCCCTCCATCCTTCCTGAACCCTCCAGGTGTTCCCCGTATTCTCTGAGACCCTCCATCTCCCCTCCATGCTTCCTGAACCCTCCAGGTGTTCCCCGTATCCTCTGAGACCCTCCATCTCCCCTCCATGCTTCCTGAACCCTCCAGGTGTTCCCTGTGTTCTCTGAGACCCTCCATCTCCCCTCCATCCTTCCTGAACCCTCCAGGTGTTCCCCGTGTCCTCTGAGACCCTCCATCTCCCCTCCATCCTTCCTGAACCCTCCAGGTGTTCCCAATATCCTCTGAGACCCTCCATCTCCCCTCCATCCTTCCTGAACCCTCCAGGTGTTCCCCGTATTCTCTGAGACCCTCCATCTCCCCTCCATCCTTCCTGAACCCTCCAGGTGTTCCCTGTATTCTCTAAGACCCTCCATCTCCCCTCCATCCTTCCTGAACCCTCCAGGTGTTCCCCGTATCCTCTGAGACCCTCCATCTCCCCTCCATGCTTCCTGAACCCTCCAGGTGTTCCCTGTGTTCTCTGAGACCCTCCATCTCCCCTCCATCCTTCCTGAACCCTCCAGGTGTTCCCCGTATCCTCTGAGACCCTCCATCTCCCTTCCATCCTTCCTGAACCCTCCAGGTGTTCCCCGTATCCTCTGAGACCCTCCATCTCCCCTCCATCCTTCCTGAACCCTCCAGGTGTTCCTTGTATTTTCTGAGACCCTCCATCTCCCCTCCATCCTTCCTGAACCCTCCAGGTGTTCCCCGTATCCTCTGAGACCCTCCATCTCCCCTCCATCCTTCCTGAACCCTCCAGGTGTTCCTTGTATTTTCTGAGACCCTCCATCCTTCCTGAACTCTCCAGGTGTTCCCCGTATCCTCTGAGACCCTCCATCTCCCCTCCATCCTTCCTGAACCCTCCAGGTGTTCCTTGTATTTTCTGATATGCAAAAGAACACTGCAGAGACACCATCACATGTCTCGACGTCAGTGAACTAGCCAGACCTTCCCTCCGGGAAGGAACAACCAAGCCAAAGGCGTTCTCCAGTTAAGGAGCCCACCTCAGCAAGGTATCCATCCACAGACAGCTGTTTCGGGGTTTTTGCCCCTCATCAGTGTGGAGTAGGTTTCTGGCTAGTGGGAGCAATGACTAGTAGGTGCATGCAAAAGGACGCTGGTTGACCTCAGGGAGATCAACCAAAACACCGCAGAGACACCATCACGTGTCTCAACGTCAGTGTATTCTAGAACATTGCCCCCTGGGAAATCAAATATGCAAAAGAACACTGCAGAGACACCATCACATGTCTCGACGTCAGTGAACTAGCCAGACCTTCCCTCCGGGAAGGAACAACCAAGCCAAAGGCGTTCTCCAGTTAAGGAGCCCACCTCAGCAAGGTATCCATCCACAGACAGCTGTTTCGGGGTTTTTGCCCCTCATCAGTGTGGAGTAGGTTTCTGGCTAGTGGGAGCAATGACTAGTAGGTGCATGCAAAAGGACGCTGGTTGACCTCAGGGAGATCAACCAAAACACCGCAGAGACACCATCACGTGTCTCAACGTCAGTGTATTCTAGAACATTGCCCCCTGGGAAATCAAATATGCAAAAGAACACTGCAGAGACACCATCACATGTCTCGACGTCAGTGAACTAGCCAGACCTTCCCTCCGGGAAGGAACAACCAAGCCAAAGGCGTTCTCCAGTTAAGGAGCCCACCTCAGCAAGGTATCCATCCACAGACAGCTGTTTCGGGGTTTTTGCCCCTCATCAGTGTGGAGCAGGATTCTGGCTAGGTGGGAGCAATGCCTAGTAGAGCCATAAAAGAAACAGATTGCTGAACTCAGGGAGACCAGCCAAACGGCAACACTGCCGGCTGCTAGTGAAAGCGCTCAGTGCAGTGAAGTCCTAGGTGCATTGCCCCCTGGGAAACATGAATATGCAAAAGAGGAGCCCGTGGAGCCTCATTGAAGAGTCTCAAAACACAGGACTATATTTGATTTCCCAGGGGGCAATGTTCTAGAATACACTGACGTTGAGACACGTGATGGTGTCTCTGCGGTGTTTTGGTTGATCTCCCTGAGGTCAACCAGCGTCCTTTTGCATGCACCTACTAGTCATTGCTCCCACTAGCCAGAAACCTACTCCACACTGATGAGGGGCAAAAACCCCGAAACAGCTGTCTGTGGATGGATACCTTGCTGAGGTGGGCTCCTTAACTGGAGAACGCCTTTGGCTTGGTTGTTCCTTCCCGGAGGGAAGGTCTGGCTAGTTCACTGACGTCGAGACATGTGATGGTGTCTCTGCAGTGTTCTTTTGCATATTTGATTTCCCAGGGGGCAATGTTCTAGAATACACTGACGTTGAGACACGTGATGGTGTCTCTGCGGTGTTTTGGTTGATCTCCCTGAGGTCAACCAGCGTCCTTTTGCATGCACCTACTAGTCATTGCTCCCACTAGCCAGAAACCTACTCCACACTGATGAGGGGCAAAAACCCCGAAACAGCTGTCTGTGGATGGATACCTTGCTGAGGTGGGCTCCTTAACTGGAGAACGCCTTTGGCTTGGTTGTTCCTTCCCGGAGGGAAGGTCTGGCTAGTTCACTGACGTCGAGACATGTGATGGTGTCTCTGCAGTGTTCTTTTGCATATTTGATTTCCCAGGGGGCAATGTTCTAGAATACACTGACGTTGAGACACGTGATGGTGTCTCTGCGGTGTTTTGGTTGATCTCCCTGAGGTCAACCAGCGTCCTTTTGCATGCACCTACTAGTCATTGCTCCCACTAGCCAGAAACCTACTCCACACTGATGAGGGGCAAAAACCCCGAAACAGCTGTCTGTGGATGGATACCTTGCTGAGGTGGGCTCCTTAACTGGAGAACGCCTTTGGCTTGGTTGTTCCTTCCCGGAGGGAAGGTCTGGCTAGTTCACTGACGTCGAGACATGTGATGGTGTCTCTGCAGTGTTCTTTTGCATATTTGATTTCCCAGGGGGCAATGTTCTAGAATACACTGACGTTGAGACACGTGATGGTGTCTCTGCGGTGTTTTGGTTGATCTCCCTGAGGTCAACCAGCGTCCTTTTGCATGCACCTACTAGTCATTGCTCCCACTAGCCAGAAACCTACTCCACACTGATGAGGGGCAAAAACCCCGAAACAGCTGTCTGTGGATGGATACCTTGCTGAGGTGGGCTCCTTAACTGGAGAACGCCTTTGGCTTGGTTGTTCCTTCCCGGAGGGAAGGTCTGGCTAGTTCACTGACGTCGAGACATGTGATGGTGTCTCTGCAGTGTTCTTTTGCATATTTGATTTCCCAGGGGGCAATGTTCTAGAATACACTGACGTTGAGACACGTGATGGTGTCTCTGCGGTGTTTTGGTTGATCTCCCTGAGGTCAACCAGCGTCCTTTTGCATGCACCTACTAGTCATTGCTCCCACTAGCCAGAAACCTACTCCACACTGATGAGGGGCAAAACCCCGAAACAGCTGTCTGTGGATGGATACCTTGCTGAGGTGGGCTCCTTAACTGGAGAACGCCTTTGGCTTGGTTGTTCCTTCCCGGAGGGAAGGTCTGGCTAGTTCACTGACGTCGAGACATGTGATGGTGTCTCTGCAGTGTTCTTTTGCATATTTGATTTCCCAGGGGGCAATGTTCTAGAATACACTGACGTTGAGACACGTGATGGTGTCTCTGCGGTGTTTTGGTTGATCTCCCTGAGGTCAACCAGCGTCCTTTTCCTTGTATTTTCTGAGACCCTCCTTCGTCTCTTGATCCTTTCTGAACCCTCCTGTCAGGATCCTCATATTTTACCATTTGACACTAGAGGCCGCCATTTCTAGTTTGTAAGAAATTGTGCTGTAGTTCCATACCTTACCACTGGATGCTGCTCTTTTGCCCTTGTTTTTGCCCTTTTCTAAAAAAGGGGTCAATATGGATGGTGTATGAAGTGTCGGATCCTCGGGGTAGGCGGGGACCACAGGAGCCAGAATGACGGCGCTTCACGGCTTCAGGTTTAATGAAGTAAAACGATGAATTTTAATGGTGTCATAAACAATGCGTTTCGAGGCATAAATTGCCCCTTTGGCAAGTAGGAGAGACATTATGAAACACTATGGATGGTGTGGCAGCCATCTTGCTTCATGTTTGGGCGTACATCTGACCATGAGCCAATGCAAACATTGCTTGAGTATTGTGACTTGTTCCAGTCTCCTGCTCCAGAGAACTGTTTTCTCCAGACTGTTCTACATTCTAGTTGGATTCTCCTTCTCTCCATTCTAGTTGGATTCTCCTTCTCTACATTCTAGTTGGATTCTCCTTCTCTCCATTCTAGTTGGATTCTCCTTCTCTCTATTCTAGTTGGATTCTCCTTATCTCCATTCTAGTTGGATTCTCCTTCTCTCCATTCTAGTTGGATTCTCCTTCTCTCCATTCTAGTTGGATTATCCTTATCTCCATTCTAGTTGGATTCTGCTTATCTTCATTGTAGTTGGATTCTCCTTATCTCCATTCTAGTTGGATTCTCCTTATCTCCATTCTAGTTGGATTCTCCTTATCTCTATTCTAGTTGGATTATCCTTCTCTCCATTCTAGTTGGATTCTCCTTCTCTCCATTCTAGTTGGATTCTGCTTATCTTCATTCTAGTTGGATTCTCCTTCTCTCTATTCTAGTTGGATTCTCCTTATCTCCATTCTAGTTGGATTCTCCTTCTCTCCATTCTAGTTGGATTCTCCTTATCTCCATTCTAGTTGGATTCTGCTTATCTTCATTCTAGTTGGATTCTCCTTCTCTCCATTCTAGTTGGATTCTGCTTATCTCCATTCTAGTTGGATTCTCCTTATCTCCATTCTAGTTGGATTATATTTATCTCCATTCTAGTTGGATTCTCCTTCTCTCCATTCTAGTTGGATTCTGCTTATCTTCATTCTAGTTGGATTCTCCTTCTCTCTATTCTAGTTGGATTCTCCTTATCTCCATTCTAGTTGGATTCTCCTTATCTCCATTCTAGTTGGATTATCTTTATCTCCATTCTAGTTGGATTATCCTTATCTCCATTTTAGTTGGATTATCCTTATCTCCATTCTAGTTGGATTCTCCTTATCTCCATTCTAGTTGGATTCTCCTTATCTCCATTCTAGTTGGATTATCTTTATCTCCATTCTAGTTGGATTCTCCTTATCTCCATTCTAGTTGGATTATCTTTATCTCCATTCTAGTTGGATTATCCTTATCTCCATTCTAGTTGGATTATCTTTATCTCCATTCTAGTTGGATTATCCTTATCTCCATTTTAGTTGGATTCTCCTTATCTCCATTCTAGTTGGATTCTCCTTATCTCCATTCTAGTTGGATTCTCCTTATCTCCATTCTAGTTGGATTATCCTTATCTCCATTTTAGTTGTATGCTCCTTATCTCCATTCTAGTTGGATTATCCTTATCTCCATTTTAGTTGGATTCTCCTTATCTCCATTTTAGTTGGATTCTCCTTATCTCCATTCTAGTTGGATTATCCGTATCTCCATACTAGTTGCCCTCTCCGGACATTCTCTTCAGTTTATCCTTGTGCTCGGCTCACTCCATCTGGCCATTGGATTCCAGCTGCGTACACCAGTATTGTGACACCTCCAGGCATTTACTATATCTTCGGAGCTCCTCCATCTCCCCTTGATCCTTCCTGAACCCTCCCAAGGGTTTTTCCGTATCTTCTGAGCCCCTCCTTCGTCCCTCCATCCCTCCTGAACCCTCCAGACATTTCCCATTTCTTCTGAGACCCTCCTTTGTCTCTTGTTCCTTCCTGAACCCTCCAGATATTTCCCATTTCTTCTGAGACCCTGCATTGTCCCTTCATGCTACCTGAACCCTCAAGGCGTTTCCCGTATCCTCTGAGACCCTCCATTGCCCCTCAGTTCTTCCTGAACCCTCCAGGTGTTTCCCATTTCTTCTGAGACCCCCCATTGCCCCTTGGTCCTTCCTGAACCCTCAAGGCGTTTCCCGTATCCTCTGAGACCCCCCATTGCCCCTCGGTCCTTCCTGAACCCTCTGGTAAGGGATGTGACCTTCACTGCACAGGCAGAGGGTCAGGACATGGGTAATGGTGACTCAGAGCAGAAGTCTCCAACCTGGGACTCTCCAGATATTTTGAGACTACAACTCCCAGCATTGTCTGTCAGCTGCAGACTCTCAGGGCATTTTAAGAGTCAAAGTGTTAGCTCTGAGGCCCACATGTGGTGTCCTACCATGGGTGTTACTTTTATATACACCCTTCGTAAAAGCCTGTACTTATTGTACTTATGTGGTGATGCAAGTAGTGATAAAGTTTCGCCATTAGATGTCGCTGTATTATATATGTGTGTTCAGATGCTGCAAGCTAAAGTGTGTAAAGGTTTATTATTTCTTTGTATGTCACATTGTATGTTCTTCTCTCCTATCAGCTCTCTCTTTACTTCTTCTATTGCACTCTTCACCCACTCACAGCGCACGTTAGTTACATTGAGGAAGGAAGTCACATGGGTAGAGGAAGTGTGTGTGTCTTTCGTGTTGGACATTGTTGTTGGACATTGTAGAGGAAGGACGCAAGCTAGACAGCTCTCTACAGTGGTCCTCTCTGGGCCCCTGTTCTCTGCCAGGTCCCTGTACCCTTAAGAGTTAGTCTTAGTTAGAACCCCATATGGGTAGGACGCAAGACAGCAAACAGTTTTCTTCTCAGTAACGCTACACAACACTAGGCAGTGTCAGCAGGGAATCCTCAGCATTCCGCTCACCCCAGGTAACAAGGTCTGGGGTCTTGTGTCACCCTCTAGGACGGTTTAGCCAAATCTAGTGGGCATAAGGTGGTGTGAAGTCTAACAAGTCAATACACAGGCACAAGTGTTCCTCTTCTCTCTTCATCCTTCAACATCTTAGCAGAGCACAGTACTACTTGGGTTGAGACTCTCACAACATCCTCCTCTTTGCTACTCTGCTTCTCCAGTGTCAGACTGGCCCACCAGAGGACCAGAGAATCCTCCGGTGGACCCCCAGCTTTAGAACCTGCACAAACACTGACTGACAGGCTGTTTCTCACTGGTTCTTCATTGGTGGGCCCCCAGAATCATTTCCTCTGGTGGGCCCCAGATACCCCAGTCTGACACTGTGCTTCTCTGTATCACTCAACAAGCTACTCAGTTAGCACGACTGTACTCTACACTGCATTCCTGTCGCAGATTCAGATGCTGTATTGTCAAGTATTTGTCTACAAGTGTTTTATCAAGAGAAACATCATAATTGTGTAATCTGCTGCACACAAGTACTTTTCTAGTAAAAACAAGCTTATTTATGGTAAAGAGACTCTGTGATCTTTCGCCTTACACCGACACAGCACACACCATAACCTTGGGACACTTCCTCTTTCTTTGGGTGGCAGTTCCTATAGTCAGGGAGGGTCACTACACCACTCTGGCCATTCGTGATCACACTAACCCAAGGGACCCCGTAGCAGTCCGGCAGGTCACTGACCACAGGGGGAAAAGGGTACAACCGGCCTTGTAAAATAAAAGCAGGCGTGCCCTCACACCTGTGTGCCCAACCGGCACTGGCGTCACAATATAACACCTCAAGATTCGGCTGTATCTCGGCCATCCACCACCAGAGTGGAGTCACACTTTAACATCTTGCAAGTGACCGGCCAATCCTCTGATATAACATCATCACCGGGGGCTCACACCACACACATACACTATGTTATGGTACTATGTACCCCCCCCCCCCCCCCCGGGGAGACCTATTTTCTCACCAGCTGTTGTTTTATCTTCTAGTTCCACTGTCCATGCCCATCCTGGAGGGCTCATGTCTCCATGATGGCAGCCGGGAGGTCATTTGCTCAGTGGAAAATGGAACGGATCCCGTCTTCTCTCTGTCTGTGAATGAGACATTGCTGGAGAATGTCAGAAAGGAAAAGAGAAGGGTTAATGTCACATTGTCGTCACCGGGACCATGGATGGTTCATTGTTCTGTGGGAAACAGCATTGGGGAGAAGATTAACATCACAACCTTCCTGGCTTGTCCAGGTGAGTAGTAACCCTGTCTATCCCATTACTGTATGTGTCCTATAAGCGGGGATCCCACCACTCCTAATCCTGAGTGGGGTGTACCCCTGGTGTGATATTATATTGGAGGAGCAGCCGGTCACTTGCCAGGTGTTGCAGTGTGACACCACTTCTATGATGGATGGCGGAGATACAGCCGGACCTTGGGATGTTGTCACGTGACGCCAGTGCCGGGTAGGCACACAGGTGTGATGGCACGCCTGCTTTTATTTTATCAGGTCGCTGTACTGTTTTCCCCTGTGGTCAGTGACCTGCTGGGCTGCTACTGGGTCCCTTTGGATAGTGTGATCACGGATGGCCAGAGTGGTGTAGTGACCCTCCCGGATAGTAGGACCCGCCACCCACAGAAAGGGGAAGTGTCCCAAGGTTGCGGTGTGTGCTGTGTCGGTGGTGAATAATCACAGAGTCTTGGAATATAGTTGAGTTGATTTACTATCTGTAAATGTGCAGCAGGTAATACAAGTTCAACAATACAAGGTTCCTGTAGATAAAGTCTCTGAGACACACTTGACAAAGTTCCAATAAACATTTGACAATAGAACGACCAGATCAGTAGTAGAAGTGCAGTGTAGGAGACAGTTGTGTTGGCTGAGTTATGTTGAGTAATACATGAAGTGGAGACATACATGAGAGGAGGATGCCAGGAGAGTCTCAAGCCATGTAGTACTGTGCTTTGCCGGAATGTTGGAGGATGAGGTAGAATACTTGTAAGAAAAATGAGAAGACTTTGACTTCATTCTTCACACCACCTTATGCCCACTAGACTCGGCTGAACCCTCCTAATGGGTGACACAGGCCCCAGACCTTGTTACCTGGGATGAGCGGAATGCTGAGGGTTCCCTACTGACCCGGATCAGTTCCTAGCTCTGTGGCTCTGGTATGGATACTGTCCTGCACTGTGAATTCCCCTTGTCCATAGCGTGGGTTGAGGTTGTCTCTGGTTTGTCCTCTCTTAAGAGGGGTTTAACAGTGCATAGTGCTTTGGAGTGTTACTAGTGAAGATAGCAGTGTGCTGTCTTGCGTCCTTCCCATGCGGGGTACTGACTAAAGGCCCTATTCTACCAACAGATCTGACGACAGATTGTCTGCCAAAGATTTGAAGCCAAACCCAGGAATGGATTTGAAAAGAGGAGAAATCCAGTCTTTCCTTTATGACCTGTTCTCTGATTATAGTCTGTTCCTGAGTTTGGCTTCAAATCTTTGGCAGATAATCTGTCGTCAGATCTGTTGGTGGAATAGGGCCTTAAGACTGAACTGCTCTTCCTGTCTCCTGTGTGACTCACTTCCTCCCCAGCGTGTATGGTGCTCTGTGAGTGGGTAAAAGAGTGCAACAGAAGAAGAAAGGAGGGAGATGAGAGGAAAGAAGAAAACAGAACACCTACTGGTCTACAGATTCTGGTCACACAAAAACAATAATCCTTTGCAATCCTTCAGCTATACAGCTCCCATAAACATATACATAATATATCTAGTGGCAAACTTTAGTACTACTTTCATCACAATAAGAATACAACAAGTACAGGCTTTTGCGAAGGGTGTATATAACTGCAACACCCCTAGTGGGACACCCCATGAGAGCAGCTCCTGTCTGTACGTGACCTCCACTGATTCTAAGAACTAGGGTCCTGTCTACATGTTACCTCCACTGATAAGAACTGGGGTCCTGTCTATATGTGACCTCCACTGATAACAACTGGGGTCCTGTCTATATGCATACCTCCCAACCGTCCCGGATTTCGCGGGACAGTCCCGTTTTCGGGGTTCGGTCCCGGAACGCCCCCCGTGTCCCGCATTATATGTGGCCCCAGCGAAAAAAACAATAAACCAGTAACTCACCTGTCCGCCGGTCCCAGCAGCTCCTCTCCCGGCAGAGCGCGCACTCACGTCATCCTCCGGGGCGGGCAGCGGGTTACAGAGACACTGACTGTGCCGGAAGTGACCTGCAGCCTCTGTCATGACTCACTTACGGTACAGTCAGTGACTCTGTACCCCGCTGCCCGCCCCGGAGGATGACGGGAGTGCGCGCTTCCGGGAGAGGAGCTGCTGGGACCAGCGGACAGGTGAGTTACTGGTTTATTGTTTTTTCCGCTGGGGCCACACAAATGGGAGGATTGGCTACTCAGTGGGGCGCTATATGGGGGGATTGGATAATATGTGGGGCACTATATGGGGGATTGGCTACTATGTGGGGCATATATGGGGCATTGGCTACTATATGGGGCACTATATGGGGGCATTGGATACTATGTGGGGCACTATATGGGGGCATTGGACACTATGTGGGGCATATATGGGGGATTGGACACTATGTGGGGGATTGGATTCTATGTGGGGCACTATATGGGGGCATTGGATACTATGTGGGGGATTGGACACTATGTGGGGCACTATGTGGGGGATTGGATACTATGTGGGGCACTATAATGGGGGATTGGATACTATATCGGGCATTTTTTGGGGGATTGGATACTGTATAGGGCACTATTCAGTCAGCAGCATGTGGTGACTGTAGGGGAGTGGCTATGGAGGGTTGATATGGGGGCGTGGCTATGGAGGGTCGCTATGGGGGTGTGGCTATGGGGACCGCGGCGCACATGTCCCTCTTTGCTCTTTGCAAAAGTTGGGAGGTATGCTATATGTGATCTGGAAGGCACCTGACTGGATATGGGGGCACACTGACTGCACATGCACCCTCCTCTTCTATTCCTTCCAAAACCCTGATTGTAGCAGCTGCCAGGAAAGGGTTAAAAGTTCCTGTGAGGCTGCAACTCCTCCCACGTCCTTCCACACCTCGGGGGTGTTTCCTGTGAGCTCTGTGGCCAATAGGCTGGTTTCCCTCCTTGCTCTAGCCCCTCCCCATCCCTTTAGTCACCTGAGCTTCCTCTTCCTGTTCTCAGTCTCCACAGGACTGACGTCCAGGCGTGTGTGGTTAGTAATGGAGCAGGAGTCTGTCGTCCGGCATATGGCTTTTACCCCTCGGTCTATGTGCCTGGTTATTGGTTTGGTTAAAGGAATAATAGTGCAGTTCTTTTATGGGTGCAGTACAACAAGGATATATGCGGTGGCCCAGGGTGCTGAGGGTGTTATGCAGCAGGTGGGCATTTGTCACGGTGGCAAGGAGTGGTGCTACCCACCCCTGGACACACAGGCACTGCGCTGGAAAAGGGTAGCACAAGGTGTGGGTGCAGGTGCAGCGACAAAGAATAGGACAGAGTCCGCCACTTAAAGGTGACTTATACTAAAAGCTTCAGTGCAATACTGGTAATAGTACTCAGAACTTGACGGGT
This sequence comes from Dendropsophus ebraccatus, assembly GCF_027789765.1. NCBI lineage: Eukaryota > Metazoa > Chordata > Amphibia > Anura > Hylidae > Dendropsophus > Dendropsophus ebraccatus. Next base: position 99,217,366 of record NC_091464.1, read on the forward strand.
GCAGGGGTCTGTAGTGTGTGAGGTAGAAGAGAGGTGGAAGTGTGACAAGTTAGGAAAAGGTGTGGGGACCGTCTTGGAGCCTTTGTCCAGGGTAGAACTCTACTTTGCCAGGATTAGTATGGAGAATAGAAGAGAGAACTTGTACTCACGTATAGATATGTGTAGGTATCTGATCGCCTTCTGCCCAACCAAATCAGACAGTACCAGGTTGGGTAATACAGCCCCAGGTCTTTACAACTGGGCCTAGCAGACTTCCCGAGACCTCCTAGGATAGCCGTGTGGAAGTCAGTAAGATACTTCGGCTTTTCCTGCACTTTGTCTTGCTGTAGATCAGTTCCTAGCTTTGGTAACTGTCCAGAGAATAGTGGAGATGGATCCCTGGCGCGGACAAGGTGGTCCCTAGAGGATGGTTGCCCCCTCCTTGAGCTTTAGCAATGCATCAGAAGGAAAATCTCTCCCATAAGAATAACTGTGGCTCAGTTTTTAGGTCCCTGACAGGGGCTATGGCCTAGGCCCGGCCCAAACATACTGACAAAAGCCCACCTACCAGGAACTAGCCAAGCTTTTATAGGGGTGACCAGGTCTAACAACCTATTGGTGGGGCTGTGTAAGGAACCTGCACCTGTGATTGGCCAAAACAGTAGACAAAACAGCGCAACAGTTAACCCTTTATATTGCAGCTGTGCTCCTACAAACAGACAGTCTAGGGGAAGTGAGACACCTAGTGGGGAAAAGAAAAACAGCAGCTCCATCTCCTTTGTGTGACACCTAACACAGTTATCTTTTACCTAGGTGACACAAGACTTAGAGGACCACATATACTGAGTCCGCAAGGTGCAAAAATATCATAGCTTGAGAATTGGCTGGCAATATGCCGTTAACACTTTGGGCACTCGACTCACTGCCTTAGCAGGTATACAGAGTTTAGAAGGGATCTCTTAGTTTTAGCAAAGTCTCTTTAGAAGTAGTTACTTGTAAGGTTAGAGTTGACTTGAGGACCAGGTGGGCTACCTTAAGGAGGACCTATCCAGACAGTAATGTGCTCAGCTGGAAGGGGCTCTAACTTTGGAGTTTGTGGTGCTAAACTTGTAGAAAATACCTGAATCCTCGGTTATGACTGATCTGCCTATTGCTGGTCGAGGGCACCGAGTGCCATCTTCCTAGACTCACAGACCAGGCACCCCACTGTAACTATGGCAGCACTAGCCTGGGCCCCCCCACCCCACTGTAACTATGGCAGCACTAGCCTGGGCCCCCCAGCCCACTGTAACTATGGCAGCACTAGCCTGGGCCCCCCCAGCCCACTGTAACTATGGCAGCACTAGCCTGGGCCCCCCCAGCCCACTGTAACTATGGCAGCACTAGCCTGCCGTTCATAGTACAGGACAGATAATGTCATGATGTCCTGATTTGTGCAAAATTGTCATAAAAAAAACTGTGATTTTTGCAAATCATTGCTGAAGTGTAGCTAGGAGACAGTACACCACTGAAAGTATAAGTCTTTTTGGGTGGTCATGGGCCCCCCAGGAGCTCAGGGCCCCAGGCTGCCGCCCCGAACGCCCCTAATATAATCCGCTACTGGTAGTAGCTGAGTTCTATCGCCACTGCCGCCGCTAATGCTGCTGCTGGGCGCAGTGGAGCCGCTCACTCTGCAGCTCTCATCCCCCTCCGCTCCCCCCTCCTCCTCCGGCCAAACTTTACTCTATGTGATCGCTGAATCCCCGCGCGGGATGGTACTCATTGACTTCTATATATAGTGCGCCCCTGCAGGCGATCCATTGTAATTACACCCCCGGTTCGTGACGTCATCTCTTTTTAGAGAATCTGAAGTCTCCCTGATCTACTAAATTAAGGGAAATAGCCATATATGTGCATTTCCCATAATTAATGTACATTAGAAATTTGTCTAACTTTCCGTAAGTAATAACATATTAAAAAATAGTTTTGGCCGGACTTCTCCTTTAAGGACCAGGCCAATTTCGTTTTTTGCGTTTTTGGTTTTTCCTCCTTGTGTATAAAAGGTCATAGCACTTGCAATTTTTCACCCAGAAACCCACATGAGCCCTTATTTTTTGTGTCACTAATTGTACTTTGCAATGACAGGCTGAATTTTTTCATAAAGTACACTGCAAAAGCAGGAAAAAATTCAATGTTCAGTGAAATTGAAAAAAAAAAACGCATTTCTTTTTATTTGGAGGGTTTTCGTTTTTAAGCCATTCCTCCTGGGGTAAAACTGACTTGTTATATATGTTCCTCAAGTCGTTACGATTACAATATAAAATAAAGATACAATAAAGATAATAATATACAATAAAGATTACGATATATAACATGTATAACTTTTCTTTTATCTGATGGCCTGTAAAAAATTCAAACCATTGTTAACAAATATATGTTCCTTAAAATCGCTCCATTCCCAGGCTTATAGCGCTTTTATCCTTTGGTCTATGGGGCTGTGTCAGGTGTCATTTTTTGCGCCACGATCTGTACTTTCTATCGGTACTTTGATTGCGCATATACGACTTTTTGATCACTTTTTATTACAATTTTTCTGTATTTGATGCGACCAAAAATGCAAAATTTAGCACTTTGGAATTTTTTTGCGCTTACACCGTTTACCGTACGAGATCAGGAATGTGATTAATTAATAGTTCGGGCAATTACGCACGCGGCGATAGCAAACATGTTTATTTATTTATATTTATAACATAGGAAAAGGGGGGTTGATTCTGACTTTTATTAGGGGAGGGGGCTTTTTAGTAATAACACTTTTTTTTTTCTTTTACTCTTATACTAGACGCCCCCCTGAGGTTGAGGTTATTCCCGCCGGAGATAGGGTTATTCCCCCCCCCCTGAGGTGTTGCCCCTCATCAGTGTGGGGCAGGATTCTGGCTAGGTGGGAGCAATGCCTAGTAGAGCCATAAAAGAAACAGATTGCTGAACTCAGGGAGACCAGCCAAACGGCAACACTGCCGGCTGCTAGTGAAAGCGCTCAGTGCAGTGAAGTCCTAGGTGCATTGCCCCCTGGGAAACATGAATATGCAAAAGAGGAGCCCGTGGAGCCTCATTGAAGAGTCTCAAAACACAGGACTAGCCAGATATCCCTCCGGGAAGGACTTATAGGGCCACTTAATATGGTGGTTTTGGTGGTTTCCTAACAGGAGCTGCCCCTTGGCTGGGTCCTTCCCGGAGGGATATCTGGCTAGTCCTGTGTTTTGAGACTCTTCAATGAGGCTCCACGGGCTCCTCTTTTGCATATTCATGTTTCCCAGGGGGCAATGCACCTAGGACTTCACTGCACTGAGCGCTTTCACTAGCAGCCGGCAGTGTTGCCGTTTGGCTGGTCTCCCTGAGTTCAGCAATCTGTTTCTTTTATGGCTCTACTAGGCATTGCTCCCACCTAGCCAGAATCCTGCTCCACACTGATGAGGGGCAACACCCCGAAACAGCTGTATGTGGATGGTTACCTAGCCTTGGTTTATCCCTTGTCATTACACTGACTTATAGGGCCACTTAATATGGTGGTTTTGGTGGTTTCCTAACAGGAGCTGCCCCTTGGCTGGGTCCTTCCCGGAGGGATATCTGGCTAGTCCTGTGGCTCCTCTTTTGTAAATTGGGTTGGGGATCTTACGACCTACCCCTCTCCACTCCTCTGAACTCTCTACTCTTTTCAGCACGTAACCAAGTCAGCACTGCTACTCTATTCACTACCTCAGTATCTCTCAGTACAGATCCAGTGAAAGCAAGTCTGTATCAGTCACATATTATTCACATGTATTACCCGAGACTTGCTAGTAAGTTTATTTATTCTTCTGGGACTCAGTAATTATTGCACCAACACCTACACACAAGCTACACCCTCCTTGGGTCATTTTCCCCTTTAGTGAGTGGCAGTACCGACAGTCCGGGTGGGTCATCTCTCCACTCCGGACCATCGTGATAAGCGCCCAAGGGACCCATCACAGCCCGGCAGGTCACCGACCACAGGGGAAGGGTATAGCCAGCCACTACACAAAGCATGTATACTGTGGTGGTATGCCCCCGGTGATGATGTTATATCAGAGGATCAGCCGGTCACTTGCTAGATGGTGAAGTGTGACGCCACTCTGGAGGCTGTTGGCCGTGATACAGTCGGACCTTAAGGTGTTAATTTGTGATGCCAGTGCCAGGTAAGCACACAGGTGTGATGGCATGCCTGCTTTTATTTGAGAAGGCCGGTTGTACCTTTTCCCCTGTGGTCAGTGTCCTGCCGGGCTGCTACGGGGTCCCTTGGGATAGTGTAGTCACAGATGGCCAGAGTGGTGTAGTGACCCTCCTGGACTATCGTAACTGCCACCCACAGAAAGGGGAAGTATCTCAAGGCAATATTGTACACTGTGTTGGTGTGGGGTGAAGAATCACAGAGTCTTGTTATCTTAAATAAGCTTGGCTTCACTTGAAGAGTACTTATGTGCAGCAGGTTATACAGCTTTACTTTGACAAGATAAGTTACACTTGATGGTTTCCCTGATAAGACACTTGATAGCGCAATAGACAGATCTGCGACAGGAATAGAGTGAGGAGTACAGTCGTGCTGACTGAGTAGCATGTTGAGAGATACAAGAAGCAGAGTAGCAGAGAGGAGGATGTCGTGAGAGTCTCAACCCAAGTAGTACTGTGCTCTGCCAGGATGTTGGAGGATGAGGTAGAAGAATACTTAGAAGAAGAAGAATACTTGTGCCCGTGTATTGACTAGATTTGGGGGACCCGTCCTAGAGGGTGACACAAGGCCCCAGACCTTGTTACCTAGGATGAGCGGAATGCTGAGGATTTCCGGCTGACAACCGCGCTGTGAGATAAAGTTCTTAGGCTTATCGCAACTTTGCTCTATCTGGACCAGTTCCTAGCTTCTGTGGCTTGTTGTGGATACTGTCCTGCTCTGTTACTTCTCTTAGTCCATGGTGTGGGTTGAGGTTATCTCTGACTTGTCCTCTCTTGAAAGGGGTTTAACAGTGCATAGTGTTGTGTACCGTTACTGAGAAAAAAACTGTTAACTGTGTCTTGTCTTGCATCCTACCCATACGGGGTTCTGACTAAGACTGATCTCTATATCTTTATATGTAGAGAGGTAAGTGGTCAGGTTCTCTATATGTGGTGTGGTGATTCTTTTACAATGACCTTCATCTTTCCTAGCGTTATGCTGACCTCTCTGATATCGGGTGTTCTCCGCTATATGAATGGTTGCAGCATGGGGTGTGATGGACAGTTAGATATGTCATCTCCAAACAATGGCTGGTGTGAGACTACAACTCCCAGCTTTTCACGTTAGTAGTAGGCTCATTGTTAGCCCCTCCTCAGCCGCTGTCTCTCTGTCTCCAGCTCCCCCATCAGCCCCTGTCCTGGAGGGCTCATGTCTCCATGATGGCAGCCGGGAGGTCTTCTGCTCGGTGGAGAATGGAACGGATCCCGTCTTCTCTCTGTCTGTGAATGAGACGTTGCTGGAGAATGTCAGAAAGGAAAAGAGAAGGGTTAATGTCACATTGACGTCACCGGGACCATGGATGGTTCATTGTTCTGTGAGGAACAACCTTGGGGGGAAGAATAACACCAGGAGATTCCCGGCTTGTGAAGGTAAGTGGATCTCTCCACCAGACAAAGTCCCAGGTATGATGAGATGTTGAGAGATGTAGTCCCAGGAATGATGAGAGCTGTAGTCCCAGGTATGATGAGATGATGAGAGCTGTAGTCCCAGGTATGATGAGAGCTGTAGTCACAGGTATGATGAGATGATGAGAGCTGTAGTCACAGGTATGATGAGATGATGAGAGCTGTAGTCACAGGTATGATGAGATGATGAGAGCTGTAGTCACAGGTATGATGAGATGATGATAGCTGTAGTCCCAGGAATGATGAGAGCTGTAGTCACAGGTATGATGAGAGATGTAGTTACAGGAATGATGAGAGCTGTAGTCCCAGGTATGATACACGGAGCTCAGGGTAATGGGGGCTTGTGGTACTCCCACCCATCACTACTTCTATGATGTAACTGATGTATCATGAGGATGACACCGCATCCAGGTAGAGCAGTGATTTTCAACCAGTGTGCCGCCACACATGGTCGGGTGTGCCGCGGGGACAGTTCCCCAAACTATGGTGCCCCTGTGTTTTGTTCCCCAGCAATGCACAGCGATCAGTGGTGGATTATAATGTGGGCTGCTGTCCGCCTCACCTACTGGCCGCCTGTAGCGCCCGGACGTGCTCCTCCTATGCAATCAGCGGAGACCGGGAGCGTGGTGCGCTGCGGCGGGCCATGATGCACGCATCCAATCAACGTGTGGGCTACAGCCCGCTGCAGCGCACCACGCTCCCGGTCTCCACTGATTGGAGGAGCACGTCCGGGCCCTACGGGCGGCCAGTAGGTGAGGCGGACAGCAGCGGCGAGCATCTCGGAGGAGGTGAGGAGGAAGGGGGGAGAGAAACCTGGGGATGGGGGAGAGAAACATGGGGGAGAAACTGGGGGAGAGACGGGGAGAGAAGCATGGGGGAGAGAAACCTGGGGATGGGGGAGAGAAGCACAGGAGAGAAGTAGGGGGGAGAAGTATGATGGAGAGAAGCACAGGAGAGAAGCAGGGGGGAGAAATATGGTGGAGAGAAGCATAGGAGAGAAGCACAGGAGAGAAGCAGGGGGAGAAGTATGGTGGAGAGAAGCACAGGAGAGATGCAGGGGGGAGAAGTATGGTGGAGAGAAGCACAGGAGAGAAGCATGGGGGAGAGAAGCACAGGAGAGAAGCAGGGGGGAGAAGTATGGTGGAGAGAAGCACAGGAGAGAAGCAGGGGGGAGAAGTATGGTGGAGAGAAGCACAGGAGAGAAGCATGGGGGAGAGAAGCAGGGAGGAGAAGTAAGGTGGAGAGAAGCACAGGAGAGAAGCAGGGGGGAGAGAAGCACAGGTGAGAAGCAGGGGGGAGAGAAGCACAGGAGAGAAGCAGGGGGGAGAGAAGTAGGGGGGAGAAGTATGGTGGACAGAAGCACAGGAGAGAAGCAGGGGGGAGAAGTATGGTGTAGAGAAGCACAGGAGAGAAGCATGGGGGAGAAAAGCACAGGAGAGAAGCAGGGGGGAGAAGTATGGTGTAGAGAAGCACAGGAGAGAAGCAGGGGGGAGAAGTATGGTGTAGAGAAGCACATGAGAGAAGCATGGGGGAGAGAAGCATGGGGAGAGAAGCAGGGGGAGAAGTATGGTGGAGAGAAGCACAGGAGAGAAGCAGGGAGGAGAAGTAAGGTGGAGAGAAGCAGGGGGGAGAGAAGCACAGGAGAAAAGTAGGGGGGAGAAGTATGGTGGACAGAAGCACAGGAGAGAAGCAGGGGGGAGAAGTATGGTGGAGAGAAGCAGGGGGGAGAAGTATGGTAGAGAGAAGCACAGGAGAGAAGCAGGGGGGAGAAGTATGGTGGAGAGAAGCACAGGAGAGAAGTAGGGGGGAGAAGTATGGTGGAGAGAAGCACGGGGGAGAGAAGCAGGGGGGAGAAGTATGGTGGACAGAAGCACAGGAGAGAAGCAGGGGGGAGAAGTATGGTGGAGAGAAGCAGGGGGGAGAAGTATGGTAGAGAGAAGCACAGGAGAGAAGCAGGGGGGAGAAGTATGGTGGAGAGAAGCACAGGAGAGAAGTAGGGGGGAGAAGTATGGTGGAGAGAAGCACGGGGGAGAGAAGCAGGGGGGAGAAGTATGGTAGAGAGAAGCACAGGAGAGAAGCAGGGGGGAGAAGTATGGTGGAGAGAAGCACAGGAGAGAAGTAGGGGGGAGAAGTATGGTGGAGAGAAGCACGGGGGAGAGAAGCAGGGGGGAGAAGTATGGTGGAGAGAAGCACAGGAGAGAAGCAGGGGGAGAAGAAAAAATGCCCAGGTTTCACACTGAGTGAGTATAAATACATTTAGAATCTATATTATTAACTATATGTATAATATGTACTGTTTTAGTGTCATTTTGTGCCACTTTGGTTGGTGGTGTGCCCCGGGATTTTTTAAGTATAAAAAGTGTGCCACGGCTCCAGAAAGGTTGAAAATCACTGAGGTAGAGGAATCCACTTCTATCGCTTCCTTTATCCCTGCACAGTATCGGGGGACGGTACACCGTACTTCTGGCTGATCAGCAATTGTGTACACCGGTCGGTAATTGTGCTGCTGTTTACCGTCCATTACATGGGGAAAACGACGGCCAATGATGGTTAAGCTTGTCAGTTACTATGGGTTACCAGGGCCCAGTCCAGTAACTTGTCCTCTCCTTACCAGCTTCTTCACAGATCGGTTACCATGGTAACTATGACGCGTATACTTGTACCAGGCATCTAAAGGGGATGTAAGGCTTGATAAGCTAGGCCACGCCTCCTCACACGGGCAAGGCTGGCATACGTGGTACATGCCAGGAGCACATCAATAATAAATCTCCCACAATGAGTATTACCTCGAAGCCTAGACAGTCACATAGATGGAAATATGTGCGCAAAGAAATGCACCAAAATGGTGAATATGTGAACGCGGCCTGAAGCTGGAGTGTGTGCTGATGTATCAGGACATGCCGAATCCCTGCACAGTCCCCGCTTCTATCCTGCACAGGGAACCTGCTGGTGCTACTGGGGCTGAGGCTCGCTCCACTTCATCCATCTTTAGTTATCAGTGTCTAGCTGTATTCACACTGGCTTATAATTAGAGGGCAAACTCCACCGAACCTCATCTAAACTCCACCTGAACAGGTGAGGATATGAGGACATCTGATGCATCGCTGGTAGGCTGACAAGCTGAAGGACGGTACCGGGCTCCTGGGGGCCCAAGACTATAAGGCAGAATACAAGTCATTTATTTATATGTCTCCGTAGTTCCTCTCTTCGTCCCCGTCATTAACGCCTCCTGTTACCACAATGGATCCACCAGAGTCATCTGCTTGGTAGAGGAAGGGAGCAATGCCACCTATCACTGGACGGTGAACGGGAAATTCTTTGTCTGGAACGCCGGTCCCGATCTCACTGTAAACTCCTCAGAATTTTTATCTGGTGCCATAAACATCAGCTGTTCTGCAGAGAACACTATCAGCAAGGAGCAGAGTAATGTCACCAGCATAAACTGCGGAGGTGAGTGAAGGGCAAACAGAGTTACTGATGTAAAGTAAACTCCCCTCTAACACCCTGTCCATGCTGTACTCCGTGTTCTCTCTTCTCTCCTCACATCATACTCCCCGTTCTCTGTTCTCAGATCTCTCACCCTGTCCATCACATGCACCCCGTTCCCTGTCCATCACATGCACCCCGTTCCCTGTCCATCACATGCACCCCGTTCCCTGTCCATCACATGCACCCCGTTCCCTGTCCATCACATGCACCCCGTTCCCTGTCCATCACATGCACCCCGTTCCCTGTCCATCACATGCACCCCGTTCCCTGTCCATCACATTCACCCTGTTCCCTGTCCATCACATGCACACTATTCCCTGTCCATCACATGCACCCCGTTCCCTGTCCATCACATGCACCCCATTCCCTGTCCATCACATGCACCCCGTTCCCTGTCCATCACATGTACCCCCCCCTGTCTATCACATGTACCCCGTTCCCTGTCCATCACATGTACCCCGTTCCCTGTCCATCACATGCACACTATTCCCTGTCCATCACATGCACCCTGTTCCCTGTCCATCACATGCACCCTGTTCCCTGTCCATCACATGCACCCTGTTCCCTGTCCATCACCTGCACCCCGTTCCCTGTCCATCACATGCACCCCGTTCCCTGTCCATCACATGCACCCCGTTCCCTGTCCATCACATTCACCCTGTTCCCTGTCCATCACATGCACACTATTCCCTGTCCATCACATGCACCCCGTTCCCTGTCCATCACATGTACCCCCCCCCCTGTCTATCACATGTACCCCGTTCCCTGTCCATCACATGTACCCCGTTCCCTGTCCATCACATGTACCCCGTTCCCTGTCCATCACATGCACACTATTCCCTGTCCATCACATGCACCCCGTTCCCTGTCCATCACATGTACCCCCCCCCCTGTCTATCACATGTACACCGTTCCCTGTCCATCACATGTACCCCGTTCCCTGTCCATCACATGTACCCCGTTCCCTGTCCATCACATGCACACTATTCCCTGTCCATCACATGCACCCTGTTCCCTGTCCATCACATGTACCCCGTTCCCTGTCCATCACATGTACACCGTTCCCTGTCCATCACATGTACCCCGTTCCCTGTCCATCACATGTACCCCGTTCCCTGTCCATCACATGCACACTATTCCCTGTCCATCACATGTACCCCGTTCCCTGTCCATCACATGCACCCCGTTCCCTGTCCATCACATGCACCCCGTTCCCTGTCCATCACATGCACACTATTCCCTGTCCATCACATGTACCCCGTTCCCTGTCCATCACATGTACCCCGTTCCCTGTCCATCACATGCACCCCGTTCCCTGTCCATCACATGCACCCCGTTCCCTGTCCATCACATGCACCCTGTTCCCTATCCATCACATGCACCCTGTTCCCTGTCCATCACATGCACCCTGTTCCCTGTCCATCACATGCACCCCGTTCCCTGTCCATCACATGTACCCCCCCCCCCCCCCCCCCTGTCTATCACATGTACACCGTTCCCTGTCCATCACATGTACCCCGTTCCCTGTCCATCACATGGCACCAATCACAGGCAGGGTTCGACAGACCCCTGTAGGAAGGACTTAGTTCCTGGTGGGAGGAGTTAGTCAGTCTGTACTCTGTATTCAGAGTGAGTCTCTGCTGAAGCTAAGCCAGGGCCTGGCTTTGGCAAGCCACACATTCTTCCTTATGAGCAACACAACCAAGATGCAATGCTAGTACCAAAGGAAGAGAAGACATACAGGGATCACCTTGTCCATGCCAAGAACCTCTTTAAACGTACAGGGCAGTTAACTCAGCAGTCACAGGAACTGGCCCCAATGGAACAAAGCTATGAAAAGTCTACGTATTCCACTGCGCAGTGCAGGATGACTGGAAAGTCTTAGAAGTCTGCTTAGCCCAAATAACAAGGCCTGGGTCTAGTACTACCCACCTAGGACAGGTAGCCTGCAACTAGGGGGTGGAAAGCGATCAGACTAGAGTCTATACGTGAGGACGAGTATTCTCTATATATATATCTCTTCTACACACCTCTATTGTTCCAGGCAAAGTACACTTCTACACTGGATAAGGCCCCTCAGGCAACTCCTCTCTCATCTACAAAGCTCTTTTCCTAAAAGCACCTTGTCTGGTCAAATACAAGCACCTAAGTAGCCTGCAAGCAGGGCTGTGGAGTCGGTAAGCCGCAGCTCCGACTGCAACTCTGACTTCGACTCCTGAATCTTATCAGGACTGACTGCGGACTCCGAGTCCAACTCCTGCTCCTTTATAAATGTCTGGTCATATACCAGGGGGTTATCTATCACACCGGCTCAGCAGCTTCTCCTAATGTCCTACATGATCCTGGGGCGACTTCTGAGGGAATATATACTGTATATACAGCAGCTTCTCCTGTGTGTGCAGCGGATGCAGCCAGTCTCCAGCCTCCATGTCCTGAACTACTCACAACTAGACTAGATGGAGCAGGTGGGCTTTTCCTGCTGACAGTCTTCTATGTTTCTAACTAAATACAGTAATACCTCGGTTTTCGAACGCTTTGGAACTAGAACTGCTTGGTATTCGAACGAAAATGTACCCAGAAGTAGTGTTTGGAATTCGAACTTTGCTTGGTTTTCAAACGTTTTTCGAACGTTTTTGGGAGCGAGGATGGTGGGTTGTACCTGGCGAGTTAAGCAGTGGTGAGGACTGCTGGAGTGCATATACAGTGCAGTAGTAGTACAGGCAGTGCACCACCATCTCCCATACATTACAGTGCTTGGATGGGGGGGGGACTCTATACAGTAAAGGATGGGTGAGGAGTTGGTGACTACTGGACTATAATTGCTGGTTCTGATGAACATTTCTTCTGTTTAATGTCCTGTACAGTATAGTGCTGTTCTGTACTGTACTGTAGGGATTATACGGAGCACTTATCAGTGTAATAAATGAGGATTGTAGGTAATTATTGGCGGCTGCTGGAACCAATTAATCACATTTACATTATTTCCTATGGGAAGACACTGCTCGGTTCTCAAACTGCCTTCCAGAACCAATTAAGTTCGAGAACCGAGGTACCACTGTATTCACCATACACAAAGAAACACTGCTAACAATGCCAGATACCTGTGATACAGAGGGGTCAGCCATAGTGATATAGAGGGGTCACACATAGTGATGTTGAGAGGCACTGTGGGGGCACGCAATAGCGCACACACACAGCCTGCTACAGCCATAGCATACACACACACACTCATACACACAGCCTGCTGCAGCCATAACACACACACACACCTGCAGCCATAGTGTGTACACACACACATACACACACACCTGCAGCCATAGAACACCGAAGAAAAACACACAATCTTCTCCCAGAGAGAAAACCCGGCACTGAGGACAGAGGTTACAGCTACACTCCTTATGTCTCCTCCTCCTCCTCTATATTACACAGGATATCTCCATATTACACTGCTGCTCATATACAGTCATCCAGCATCCAGGAAGAGAACAGCACAGATCTCCCCCCACACAATGGACTCTTCCAGCTCAGAAACAATAGCTCAGTGACCTATTAGAATGTTGCTCATAAAATATATTGATGAACAAAACTAAAAAAATTTATATCAAAACTCAATTCTAAATTTTTTAAAGATTCTTTTAAAGCTGGAGTTTTTTTCCGACTCCAGCCAAAACTAGCTCCGACTCCACGGCCCTGCCTGCAAGATTGTACTTTTGTATTGCACTGAACTGCGTTCCTACCAATGTGCTTTATTGTATTGCACTAAATTCTTCAAAGTTACATAGTTACATAGTTACATAGTTAATACGGTTGAAAAAAGACACATGTCCATCAAGTTCAACCAAGGAGGGGATGGATACAGGGAAGGGGGAGGGGTGATAGGTTCTATACATATGCATCTATATTATTTTGCTCTAAGAACTTGTCTAGCCCTGTTTTGAAGCCCTCTACTGTTTTTGCTGTGACCAGATTCTGTGGTAGACTGTTCCACAGATTCACTGTTCTCATGGTAAAGAAGGCTTGTCGCCTCCGGAGATTGAACCTTTTTTTCTCCAGGCGGAGGCAGCGCCCCCTTGTCTCTCCAGGCGGAGGCAGCGCCCCCTTGTCTCTCCAGGTGGAGGCAGCGCCCCCTTGTCTCTCCAGGCGGAGGCAGTGGCCCCTTGTCTCTCCAGGCGGAGGCAGTGGCCCCTTGTCTCTCCAGGCGGAGGCAGCGCCCCCTTGTCTCTCCAGGTGGAGGCAGTGCCCCCTTGTCTCTCCAGGTGGAGGCAGTGCCCCCTTGTCTCTCCAGGCGGAGGCAGCGCCCCCTTGTCTCTCCAGGCGGAGGCAGCGCCCCCTTGTCTCTCCAGGCGGAGGCAGCGCCCCCTTGTCTCTCCAGGCGGAGGCAGTGCCCCCTTGTCCTTTGAGGGGGTTTTACCTGGAACATCTTTTCCCCATATTTCTTGTAGGGGCCATTTATATATTTAAATAAGTTAATCATATCTCCCCTTAAACGTCTCTTCTCCAGACTAAACAAATGTAATTCTTTTAATCTCTTCTCATAACTAAGATGCTCCATTCCCCTTATTAGTTTAGTTGCCCGTCTTTGTACCCTCTCCAGCTCTAGAACGTCCTTTTTATGAATCGGATTCCAAAACTGGACGGAATACTCCAGATGAGGCCGCACCAAAGCTTTATAAAGCGGTAATATTATATCCCTGTCCCGAGAGTCCATGCCTGTTTTAATGCATGACAATATCCTGCTGGCCTTAGAAGCCACTGACTGACATTGTGTGCTGTTCTGTAGTCTATTATCTACAAGTACACCCAGATCCTTCTCCATCAGCGACTCTCCCAGAGTAACTCCCCCCAGGACATATGATGCATGCAGGTTATTAGTACCCAGGTGCATAACTTTACATTTATCCACATTGAACCTCATTTGCCAAGTGGACGCCCAAACACTCAGTGTGTCTAAGTCATCCTGTAACATCTGCACATCCTCCATAGACTGTACTGTACTACAAAGCCTGTAACATCTGCACATCCTCCATAGACTGTACTGTACTACAAAGCTTGGTGTCATCTGCAAAGATAGAAACATTGCTGTTAATTCCATTCTCAATATCATTAATAAACAAGTTAAACAGAAGAGGGCCCAGTACTGACCCTTGGGGTACACCACTTATTACCGGGGACCATTCGGAGTAGGAATCATTGACCACCACTCTCTGGGTACGATTATTAAGCCAGTTTTCAATCCAGTTACACATTAAATTTTCCAAACCGATAGACTTTAACTTACCCATCAGACGTCCATGAGGAACTGTGTCAAACGCTTCTGCAAAATCCAGGTACACGATATCCACAGCCGCGCCGCCATCCAGGCTTCTACTTACCTCTTCATAGAAACATATTAGGTTGGTTTGACAGCTTCTGTCCTTAGTATTATAAGTGATAACCAGCATGGTTTTACTATTAGCCACTACATATTCCTGGATGTAGTCCCTTATAAGCCCCTCAAATAGTTTCCCCACAATGGATGTTAAGCTTACGGGTCTGTAGTTACCTGGGGAAGTTCGAGAGCCCTTTTTGAAGATCGGCATTACATTTGCCTTACGCCAGTCCCTCGGCACAATACCAGTAAGCAAAGAATCACGGAATATTTCATACAAGGGTAGTGAAATTACAGAACTGAGTTCCCTAAGAACTCTGGGGTGCAATCCATCAGGCCCTGGAGCTTTGGTTACATTGAGTTTGTTTAATTTATCTTGGACCATATCTATAGTAAACCAGTTCAGTACATTACATGTGTTAGCAGCACTGGCCCCACCCACCTCAGTACTGGCCCCACCCACCTCAGTACTGGCCCCACCCACCACAGCTCCATCCTCTTTTGTATATACAGAACTGAAGAACCCATTAAGTAACTCAGCTTTCTCCTGATCCCCAGTTATTAATTCCCCGTCGCCATTATTTAGGGGTCCTACATGCTCTGACCTTGGTTTTTTTTGCATTAATATATTTGAAGAATTTTTTGGGGTTTCTTTTGCTTTCTATAGCTACCTGCCTTTCATTGTGAATTTTTGCTGCTTTTATTACATTTTTACAGGTTTTGTTGACTTCTTTGTAATGTTTAAATGCTACAGCTGACCCCTCTGATTTGTATTTTTTGAATCCCCCTTTTTCTCATTTATAGCCCTTCTAACCTCGGTTGTCGCCATGTGGGATTGGATTTTAACCGTTTATATTTGTTACCCATAGGAATATATTTGGCAGTACAGTTATTTAATGTGGATTTGAAGATTTCCCATTTATTAGCTGTATCCGTATGTGACAGCAGCCGCTCCCAGTCTATGCCCTGAAGTTCTGCCCTTAACCCAGGAAAATTGGCCCTTTTAAAATTAAGAGTTTTTGCCCTCCCAACATGTTTTTCTTTTCTACACTTTAAGCTAAAAGTCCCAATATTGTGGTGACTATTCCCCAGGTGTTCATGGACAGTGACATCCCCAACCAGCTCAGCGTTGTTAGAAATAACCAGATCCAACAAGGCATCACTTCTAGTCGGCTCCTCCACAAACTGGCCCAGAAAATTATCCTGCAGGAGGTTAAGAAATTCCCTCCCCGTTGTGGTTTTAGCTGAACCGTGACCCCAATCTATATCTGGGTAGTTGAGGTCCCCCATTACCACTACTGTTCCCTCCCGGGCAGCCCGCTTTATTTGTCTATTCAACTGGCCATCTACCTCCTCAGTAATGTTGGGGGGTCTATAGATTACACCAAGAATAATTTTTTCACTCTTTACCTCCTTCTGTAGTTCTACCCACAATGCTTCCACATCATCACAGTCATCTCCCACTACTGCATCTTTTACACTCACTTTAATATCATTTCTGACATACAGACATACTCCTCCTCCTGCCCGCCCTGTCCTTATACCATACAGACATACTCCTCCTCCTCCTGCCCGCCCTGTCCTTATACCATACAGACATACTCCTCCCCCTGCCCACCCTGTCCTTATACCATACAGACATACTCCTCCTCCTCCTGCCCGCCCTGTCCTTATACCATACAGACATACTCCTCCTCCTGCCCACCCTGTCCTTATACCATACAGACATACTCCTCCTCCCCTTCTGCCCACCCTGTCCTTATACCATACAGACATACTCCTCCTCCCCCTGCCCACCCTGTCCTTATACCATACAGACATACTCCTCCTCCCCCTGCCCGACCCTTCTCCTCCCTCCTCATTGTTCTGTCCCCTCTCTAACCTATCCACCACTATATTACACACTACATTGTCCTCCCTCCACATCCCTAGTTTAAAAACCCCTCCACCCCTTCTAGGATTCTCTCCCCCAGCACAGCGGACCCCCTTCCATTAAGATGCAAATTATCTGCGGAAAACAGATTGTACCCCAAAGTAATCCATTCTATCTTTATTCTAAGCGTTGGACTCACCACATGCACCACGTTCCCTTTACATTACATGCACCATGCTCCCTGTCCTTCTCTCTCCTCATACCATATCAATAAGTTGAGCTGAGGTCAAACACACAGGAGCCAACATGGTCACCCCCTTCCCCCACTAGCAAAATCTGGATATAGGAGCAGCTGAAGCATGGGGCAACGAGGCATGGACTGGACTGTGCTGGAGACATGTAACCTGAATGCTGTGTTAACCATTTGCATTGTGGAGAGGAGAAGTTTACATTTATTTCTAGCAAACCACGGAGTGTCCTCAAAATGGAGACTATACACCAGTACGCTATGGCCAAACAACACAGAGAGGCGGCCATGGAGATGAAAATGTGCTTAATTGAGAAACTGGCAAGGCAAGAAGAAGGGAATACCTGCAGAGGTAGAGTTATAAGGCAGTAGATACTGGTAGATATTGGTATAGCCAGGCGCGGATGGGCGATGGATAATGAAGTCCATAGTCGCGTGCTGCAGGAGGGAGAACAGGTGGCGGCAGCAAATACAGCTGGCTTAGATCTGGAGGCTTTATGGGCACTAGTACAAGCAGCTGGTACATTGTCCGGGACATCTCTAGACAAAAAGGCCACAAGTTCACAGACTCCTGGATGACATCCTGTTTAGACTCGTGCTTCAGGCAACTGTTAGAATTATATTATCTCAGTATATCTCAAGGAACAGCTGCCCAGAAACATCAGGATGGGGCAGAACAGGAGCTGAGGGAAAGAAGTTCTTCAGGAAGGTGGCCTCAGCTTGAGGAGACTCTTAGCATCAGCATCCAACACCTTTATCATTAGAGATTATCATTCAAGAAACTGGGGGTAAACTGTCTATAAAAATGAGCAATACCCAGGAGCTTGTGGATGTCAGGGAGGCCTCATGGGCCCGGCCACTTCAGGACAGTAGATGGTTTCCCTGGTCCATTTGTAGACCTCTCAATGACACATCCCTCTAGCTTCCATTATACTCCAGGCTGGCCTCTGGTCAGGGACGCTGACTTCTCCTTACATAGTATTAGTGTTGTAGACATCAAGCATTATCAGAAGGTAGATGACTGACACACTGATATCTCACGCCCTGATGGAACCAGCCAATCAGGTTCAATCGTTGCGCCATTCCCCTTGACAAATCATTGGACGTCTCTGCTCCACGTGACTGCAGCCAATCAGCAGCTGGCTTCACTGTACACCCCGGCCTCCCTGCGTTCTCCGGGTTGGCTGTCAATCAACAGTAAACCATGGGAGAGTTGGATAGAACATATTTTATGAGAATAGTGCTGTATATGTGTATGAGCATGGTGCTGGGGCCGTATATGTGTATGAGCATGATGCTGGTGCCATATATGTGTATGAGCATGGTGCTGGTGCTGTATATGTTTATGAGCATGGTGCTGGTGCCTTATATATGTGTATGAACATTGTGCTGGTGCCGTATATGTGTATGAGTATGGTGCTGGTACCATATATGTGTATGAGCATGGTGCTGGTGCTGTATATGTGTATGTACTAAACCAAACCCATGGACTCTGGGCCTCAGGTACAAAAACCCCTTAACAAAGAATAAACCCCCTCTATAAAATTAAACTTTTAATTGTCTACTGTAAAATAACGTGGATATGCTCACTATAATAGCCATGCTATCTATAATACTATCTTATAGAGTGGAGGTATACTCCTATCTCACTCCGACACGCCTACTATAGTCTGCAGTAGTAAACTAGATATTTTTTTTATAGCACGCGGTATATGATATTAAAAAACAGATATAGGCCCTCTCTCTAGATCTAGCCCCTGTAGTTGGGACACATCCCAATATTACCTTCAGGAGAGGTCCTAATCTCAAGGACATATTGGTGCATAGTCACCTACAGAGCCAATCTAGTCCACAGACGTGGCTAGAGAATAGTGTTAAAGGATTTTTTCCATGTGGCCACTTTGGTCTATGTAAATATATGCGTAAGACCAAAATTTTTTGTAATCCAGTGGACAACAAAAGATTCTAAGTGAGACAGTTCCTAAACTATAGTAGCAGAAATTTGGTGTATGTTGCGGAATACACATGCCCACGATTATATGTTGGGAAGACTACTCAGGCCTTAGACAGTGGTCACGTGACCTCGCTGGATCATATGACAGTGGCACGTGATCACAACTCAGCGGCGCCTTGGAGTGGTGTCACAGGTGCTAAAAGATGACGATGAGATGGGAATGGTTGGCTGCAGCCTCAGGTAATTTAGCGACCACAGTGACGTAATCAGGGAACATGTTGTTAGTAGGTAATGGGAGTTGGGATCACCATTGGATGACCTATTTGGGGCAAGATTAAAACATGGTTATTTATGGATACATATAAAAGGGAGCTAACATAGATGGCCAGTGCGGCCTATATTTCTCCTGATGACTTTGAATTAAAGGGGTTATCCAGCACTACAAAGGTTTCGCCCTACTTTCCCCCCTCTCTTGTCTCCAGATTGGGTGGGGTTTCAAGCTCAGTTCGATTGAAGTAAATGAGGGCCTACATCTGTTTTGTAATATCATATACCGCGTGCTATAAGAAAAATATCCACTAGTTTAGTACTGCAGACTATAGTAGGCGTGTAGGAGTGAGATAGGAGTATAGCTCCACTCTATAAAATAGTATTATAGATAGCATAGCTAATATAGTGAGCACGGAGGTGTAAGATTTTTAAACATTTGATCCACAATATTTTACAGTAGACAAAAGTTTTATTTTATAGAGAGGGGTCCATTCTTTATTAAGGGGTTTTTATACCCCGGGCCTAGTGCCCGTGGGTTTGGTTTAGTAATTATTGGTTGGTAACCCCGGACCTGCCTGTGAGAAGGGTGTGTGTTTAGTATATGGGTATGAGCATGGTGCTGATGCCGTATTATGTGTATGAGCATGGTGTTGGTGCCGTATATAGGTATGATCATGGTGCTGGTGCCGTATATGTGTATGAGCATGGTGCTGGTACCGTATATGTGTATGAGCATGTTGCTGGCACCGTATAGCATTGCAATTATCCTTTGTGAATAGAGTGCTTGTGCGGCCACCATGACCAGTGCTCCATACATTCTCTATGGGCCTGCTGATTGGTGAATTCAGAAGCGTTCAGCAGCTCCATGGAGAACGAATGATCCCCTGGCTGTTCATGCACACTCAGCACTTCATTTCCTATAGGGTGTGTGCATCCCCAGGTGGTCAGACTCTCATTGATCACCTTGTTATGCTTAATGCTATAGATAGAGGAAAAGAACCCAGATGAGAATACCCCATCAGGTGCTGCAGTTACTATAGTGGGGTAGTTGGGCTAACCTGTGATGCCAATTCTGTGGTGTACGGCCAGAGATGGTATAGTAAAGACGCCAGTGCTAGTCCAGCACACAGGTGTGACGTTGATACCTGCTTTGTATATGGCCAGTAGTGTTCCCCAGATGGTCAGTGACCTGCAGGTTTGTTGCGGGTCCCTTGGACTCTTCTCACAGTAGTCCTGAGTGGCAATTGTCCCACCCGGACTGTCGGTATCGCCACCCACAGAAAGGGGAAAAAAATAATCCAAGGTGTGCGGTGTTGTGTGTATAGGTACAGACAGAGGATGACATAGTCCTGTGTGTTTATATAAAACTATAATAGCTTTACTGTAGAACCTTGCAGGTCACACTACACGGTTTCACAAGTAATAAATCTTGACATGCTTGACCTTAGTGCTGGAGGTAGGTGCTTGAGAGAAGTGAGAGAGGTAGTTGCGCTAGTGCTTGTGGAGAGTAGTAGAGAGGAGTTTGCCAGAAGAGCGTTAACCCAGTGTTGTTGTGTACTCTGTCGGAACCTTGAGAGATATCGAGTGAAGTGTTACTCGTAATCACGTTTAGACTTTGCCCACTGGTAGCATAGAATACATCCCAGTAGGGTAGTATGAGCTCCAGCTGTAGTTATCTGAAAGTAGCTAGGTGTGCAAATCTTCCAGGTTACCTGCTCTGCGCAGTAGGACACGTAGACCTTTGTATACTGGTAGCTTTGTCCTACTAAAGCTAGTTCTTATCTTATTCAGAATACTGCCTTGCACTTTTGAGATGTGTTCCTGACCTGGGTCAGGGTGTTGCTTGGTGACCACTCTCCCATTTTGGTGCTTAGCACTGCATAGTGAAGATAGTAGTTGCTGTTAAAGAACCGTTAGTCTCTTGCTGCATCTGAGCACTTTGGGTAGCTAGACTCAATGGAACTGTCTCACTTCCTCCAACATGGAGCTAATGGTGGTTTTACACGGAGCGACAATTCGCACGATTAACGATTTAAATGAACAATGTATTTTTTTATAACGATCAGCGTTTAGACGGAACGATACATCGTACAGAAAAATCGTTATGCGATAGTTTTGCAATCGCTTAAGCCTATCTCACACATAGGTGAAATCGTTGAAAGACTGTTTACACGGAACGATCTGTGGATTTTTTGCGAACGATCAACGACGATTTGAGAACATGTTGAAAGATCAAAATGAACGATTTCTCGCTCGTCGGTTGATCGTTTGCTGCGTTTACACGTACGATTATCGTTCGAATTCGATCGTTATCGAGCAAATTCGAACGATAAATCGTTCAGTGTAAAACCACCATAACTCCTCCAGCGGGTGAGTGTGTAGAGTAAGAGTAGAGAGAATTGGTTCAGAAAGAGAGAGCACCTCCTAGTGGTCAGCATGTAACACATGGCACACATACAAACATTAACCCATTACCTCCTTCAGCTGTGCATAGAAATAAGTACATAAGCATATAAGAAACACTGACACCTAGTGGGGAAACGTTAGAATGCCCCATCCACCACTTAAAGTGTCACTGTCGTGAAATTTTTTTTGGCAGAAATCAGTAGTCCAGGCGATTTTAAGAAACTTTGTAATTGGGTTTATTATCCGAAAAATGCATTTTTATCATGAAAAAGCAGTTTGAAGCTCTCCCCCCTGTCTTCATTGTTCTCCTATGGAGAGAGCTAAAGAAAAGACCAAAACAGGACAACAAAAAGTTAATCTACAAATACCTCACGGGATATCTCCTGTGACAGTCACCAGTGACCTGTCTGAGCTCGGATTACAGCTGTCACCCAGCTCCGTGCCTGTAATCCTCTGTTATCTGCTTTCTGCTGCTGGCTAACTCCCTCCTTCCTCCTCCCCCCTCCCCTCTCCATAGAACAGACAGGGGACGTCTCCTGCAACAAGTCACAATTTTCAGATTTTTCAGAGTGGATGAAAAAGAGGAAGGAGGGGGGGACCTGGGAAAAGGCTTTTTACATGCAGATAATGGCAGATTTGGCTAATAAACCCAATTACAAAGTTTCTTAAAATCGCCTGGACTATTGATTTCTGCAAAAAAAAAAATACGACAGTGACTCTTTAACCTCTTAAGGACATAGGACGTATGCGTACGTCATATGTCCTCACTTGCACTTCAAAGCGGGGCCGCGCGGCGGCCCCGCTTTGAAGTGCCGCGATCCCGGGTGCCGCGAGTAGCCCGGGACCGCTGCTATTAGCGGGCACGGTCTGCTCGCCGTGCCCGCTAATTAGCTAATCGGAGGCAGCTGTCAAAGTTGACAGCTGCCTCCGATTACCGGAGGCAACGTTTCCCTGGGGTCTAGTGGGTAGTGGGGGAGATCGCTGCTCCGGGACCTTGTCCCGGAGGAGCGATCTCCGTTACTGATGCCGGCCGGGGACGCGTCCAAGATGGCGCCGTCCTCGGCTCGGCACTCGTTCGTTTTCGGCTGCAGCAGCCGAAAGCAAACGAGTGCCGATCTCATTGATCTCTGCAGCATATCTATGCTGCAGAGATCTCAATGAGAGATCACAGTGTATATACTAGAAGTCCCCAGGGGGAATAACCCTAACCCCAGGGGGGGAATAACCCTAACCCCAGGGGGGGAATAACCCTAACCCCAGGGGGAATAACCCTAACCCCAGGGGGGGAATAACCCTAACCCCAGGGGGGGAATAACCCTAACCCCAGGGGGGGAATAACCCTAACCCCAGGGGGGGAATAACCCTAACCCCAGGGGGGCTTCTAGTATATGTGTAAAAAAAAAAAAAAAAGTGTTGTTAATAGTAAAAAGCCCCCTCCCCTAATAAAAGTCTGAATCACCCCCCTTTTCCCAGGTTTTAAATAAAAGTAAACAAACAAATAAATAAATAAACATGTTTGGTATCGCCGCGTGCGTAATCGCCCGAACTATTAATTAATCACATTCCTGATCTCGCACGGTAAACGGCGTCAGCGCAAAAAAATCCCAAAGTGCAAAATTACGCATTTTTGGTCGCATCAAATCCAGAAAAAATGTAATAAAAAGCGATCAAAAAGTCGTATATGCGCAATCAAGGTACCGATAGAAAGATCACATCATGGCGCAAAAAATGACACCTCGCACAGCCCCATAGACCAAAGGATAAAAGCGCTATAAGCCTGGGAATGGAGCGATTTTAAGGAACGTATATTGGTTAACAACGGTTTGAATTTTTTACAGGCCATCAGATACAATATAAGTTATACATGTTATATATCGTTTTAATCGTAACGACTTGAGGAACATGCATAACAAGTCAGTTTTACCCCAGGGCGAATGGCGTAAAAACACATTTCCCCCAAATAAAAGAAATGCGTTTTTTTTTTCAATTTCACCACACTTTGAATTTTTTCCTGCTTTTGCAGTGTACTTTATGCAAAAATTCAGCCTGTCATTGCAAAGTACAATTAGTGACGCAAAAAATAAGGGCTCATGTGGGTTTCTAGGTGGAAAAATGCAAGTGCTATGACCTTTTAAACACAAGGAGGAAAAACCGAAAACGTAAAAACGAAAATGGGCCATGTCCTTAAAGGGTTAACCTGAAGTGAGAACTTTTTGACAAATGCATAGAAGAAGAGAAAAACACAATAGACCACGGCATCTAACGGCATCACACATTTCTGGGATATGAGGCTCCTCTAACCCAACCATTAGATTAAGCACTGATGTGTCCTTACACACAAAGTACCCGCTACACCTGGCATGGAGCACGTGTAAAAGAAGTGAATACAGCACAAACAAGTAATGGCTGTAAAATATGTCTCGGGAGGCTTCACAAGACTGCAAGAGACTTCTCTAAAGGGAAAGATAAAAGATGGTGAAGAGGAAGATGTGTGAGAGGTAGAGGAAGATCTGAACAAGTTCTAATGTACAATATACAGTATATCTGCAGCTACACCACATGTGATATGTGGGGAACAAGTCCAGGTGTATAATATATATCTGCAGCTACACCACATGTGATATGTGAGGAACGTGTCCTGGTGTATAATATATATCTGCAGCTACACCACATGTGATATGTAAGGAACGTGTCCTGGTGTATAATATATATCTGCAGCTACACCACATGTGATATGTGAGGAACGTGTCCTGGTGTATAATATATATCTGCAGCTACACCACATGTGATATGTGAGGAACAAGTCCTGGTGTATAATATATATCTGCAGCTACACCACATGTGATATGTGAGGAACGTGTCCTGGTGTATAATATATATCTGCAGCTACACCACATGTGATATGTGGGGAACAAGTCCTGGTGTATAATATATATCTGCAGCTACACCACATGTGATATGTGGGGAACAAGTCCTGGTGTATAATATATATCTGCAGCTACACCACATGTGATATGTGAGGAACAAGTCCTGGTGTATAATATATATCTGCAGCTACACCACATGTGATATGTGGGGAACAAGTCCTGGTGTATAATATATATCTGCAGCTACACCACATGTGATATGTGAGGAACGTGTCCTGGTGTATAATATATATCTGCAGCTACACCACATGTGATATGTGAGGAACGTGTCCTGGTGTATAATATATATCTGCAGCTACACCACATGTGATATGTGGGGAACAAGTCCTGGTGTATAATATATATCTGCAGCTACACCACATGTGATATGTGGGGAACAAGTCCTGGTGTATAATATATATCTGCAGCTACACCACATGTGATATGTGAGGTACGTGTCCTGGTGTATAATATATATCTGCAGCTACACCACATGTGATATGTGAGGAACGTGTCCTGGTGTATAATATATATCTGCAGCTACACCACATGTGATATGTGGGGAACAAGTCCTGGTGTATAATATATATCTGCAGCTACACCACATGTGATATGTGAGGTACGTGTCCTGGTGTATAATATATATCTGCAGCTACACCACATGTGATATGTGAGGTACGTGTCCTGGTGTATAATATATATCTGCAGCTACACCACATGTGATATGTGAGGAACGTGTCCTGGTGTATAATATATATCTGCAGCTACACCACATGTGATATGTGGGGAACAAGTCCTGGTGTATAATATATATCTGCAGCTACACCACATGTGATATGTGAGGTACGTGTCCTGGTGTATAATATATATCTGCAGCTACACCACATGTGATATGTGAGGAACGTGTCCTGGTGTATAATATATATCTGCAGCTACACCACATGTGATATGTGGGGAACAAGTCCTGGTGTATAATATATATCTGCAGCTACACCACATGTGATATGTGAGGTACGTGTCCTGGTGTATAATATATATCTGCAGCTACACCACATGTGATATGTGAGGAACGTGTCCTGGTGTATAATATATATCTGCAGCTACACCACATGTGATATGTGGGGAACAAGTCCTGGTGTATAATATATATCTGCAGCTACACCACATGTGATATGTGAGGAACGTGTCCTGGTGTATAATATATATCTGCAGCTACACCACATGTGATATGTGAGGAACATGTCCTGGTCTATAATATATATCTGCAGCTACACCACATGTGATATGTAAGGAACGTGTCCTGGTGTATAATATATATCTGCAGCTACACCACATGTGATATGTAAGGAACGTGTCCTGGTGTATAATATATATCTGCAGCTACACCACATATATTATAGACCAGGACACGTTCCTTACATATCACATGTGGTGTAGCTGCAGATATACTGTATATTATAGACCAGGTCACGTTCCTCACATATCACATGTGGTGTAGCTGCAGATATATTTTATACACCAGGACACGTTCCTCACATATCACATGTGGTGTAGCTGCAGATATATATTATACACCAGGACACGTTCCTCACATATCACATGTGGTGTAGCTGCAGATATATATTTTACACCTATACACCAGGACATGTTCCCCACATATCACATGTGGTGTAGCTGCAGATATATATTATAGACCAGGAAACGTACCGCACATATCTGCAGCTACACCACATGTGATATGTGAGGAACGTGACCTGGTCTATAATATATATCTGCAGCTACACCACATGTGATATGTGAGGAACGTGTCCTGGTCTATAATATATATCTGCAGCTACACCACATGTGATATGTGAGGAACGTGTCCTGGTGTATAATATATATCTGCAGCTACACCACATGTGATATGTGAGGAACGTGTGCTGGTGTATAATATATATCTGCAGCTACACCACATGTGATATGTGAGGAACAAGTCCTGGTGTATAATATATATCTGCAGCTACACCACATGTGATATGTGAGGAACGTGTCCTGGTGTATATTATATATCTGCAGCTACACCACATGTGATATGTGGGGAACAAGTCCTGGTGTATAATATATATCTGCAGCTACACCACATGTGATATGTGAGGTACGTGTCCTGGTGTATAATATATATCTGCAGCTACACCACATGTGATATGTGAGGTACGTGTCCTGGTGTATAATATATATCTGCAGCTACACCACATGTGATATGTGAGGAACGTGTCCTGGTGTATAATATATATCTGCAGCTACACCACATGTGATATGTGAGGAACGTGTCCTGGTGTATATTATATATCTGCAGCTACACCACATGTGATATGTGAGGAACGTGTCCTGGTCTATAATATATATGTTGTAACCTCCTGCGGTGGTATGGAGGGGGTACGGCCGGTCACTTGCCAGATGATAAGGCGTGACACCAGTTCTATTGTGGTTGGCCGAGACATAGACGAACCCTATGATGTTATGTTGTAGCGCCAGTGCCGGTTGCGCACACAGGTATGGTGGCACACCTGCTTTTATTTTAAAGGTCCAGTTATACTTTGTTCCCCTGCAGTCAGTGACCTGCTGAGTTGTTGCGGGGTCCCTTGGGCTGTTGTCACGGTGGTCCGGAGTGGAGCAGTGACCCTCCCAGACTGTTGGTACTGCCACCCACAGAAAGGGGAAATGTCCCAAGGAGAGTTCGTGTGCTGTGTTGGTGCGAAATACGGAATCACAGAGTATCTTTATCATAAATAAAATCTGTTTACTCTGAAGATACTTGTATGCAGCAGAACATACAGCTTTGCATTGACAGAATACTTTAGACTTGATAAGACACTTGATAGGTTAGGATTAGAGATGAGCGAACCGGGTTCGGGTTAGAGTCCATCCAAACCTGAACATTTGGCATTTGATTAGCGGTGGCTGCTGACCTTGAATAAAGCCCTAAGGCTATGTGGAAATCATGGATATAGTCATTGGCTGTATCCATGTTTTCCAGATAATCTTACAGCTTTATCCAAGTTCAGCAGTTCAGCAGCCCCAGCTAATCAAATGCCGATCGTTTGGGTTCGGATGGACTCGAACCCGGACCCGGTTCGCTCATCTCTATTTAGGATCCAGATTTGTAGTAAGAGTATAGAGAGTGGTACAGTCGTGCCGACTGGGTTGTGTGTTGAGAGGTACAAAGAAGAATCAGAGGAGCAGAGAGGAGGGTGTCATGAGAGTCACAACCCAAGTAGTACTGTGCTCTGCCGGGATGTTGGAGGATGAAATGGAGGTAGACTTGAGAGAGAATACTTGTGCCCGTGCATCGACTCTTGTCGGAATGAACCACCTATTGCCCTACCAGTGTCGGGGGACCTGTCCTAGTAGGTGACACAAGCCCCAGACCTTGTTACCTGGGATGAGCAGAATGCTGAGGGTTCCCTGCTGACAACCGCGCTGCGAGATAGAGGTCATAGGCTTCTAGCAACTTTGCTCTATCCGGAGCAGTTCCTAGATTTCTGCTTTTGTCAATACTGTCCTGCACTGTGACTCTCCTTGTCCACGGCGTGGGCTGAGATGATGTCTGACTTGTCCTCTCTAGTGAAGGGTTTAAAACTGCATAGTGTTGAGTAAAGTTAGGCGCGTCCTGTCTTTTTTTTTATTTATAAATTTTTATTTTTCCGGATTAAAGAGAAAAAAGAACATACAGTAATTACAATAATTTCCATCACTATTAATATACAAGTAATAATACATAGCGTAACATCCCAATCTTCAGCCCCCCCCCCCCCCCCAAACCCAGAGAACTCCGGACCCGTCTGCGCCCAGGCTGAGGCCGGAGCCTCCCCCCCCCCCCACACCCCTGGAAGTGAGAGGTATATATATAAGAGAAAAAAAAAAAAGAGGTTATAAGGATATTATGAATAAGTAAATAAATATATAAATAGTCAATTAGTTAATGACTCCCACTAGTTGACGTAATTTTCTTTACTCTTCATTCCAACTTCCCCATTTAAGCGAAAACTTTTTGAACGGCTCTTTGCTATTACCACAATGCATCCTTTCAATATTTTGTATCCTTGCTACATTTGTCAGCCAACACCCTTTAGTAGAGGGATCTGCCCTTATCCAATTTTTCAGATTCAACCATCTAGCAACAAAAAGTAAATTAGAAATTAAGTGTTTCTCCCTTTCTAACTGCATAGTACATCCAAGGATTATATAAAGAGCGTTATAGGGGATAACCACCCCAGTTCTGCTTGTTATGCAGTTTGTGAACCTGGGGGCAGCTCCACATCATATGAGTATAGTCTGCCTTCGGCAGATCACATCTTGGGCAACAAGCCCCTGGGTGTCTACCCATTCTAGCCATTATCTCTGGTGAATAATGTCATCTATTAACAATTTTAAGCCGACTTATGGTGCGTTTACACAGAGAGATTTATCTGACAGATTTTGAATCTTAATCTTTCCTTTATGACCTGTTCTCTGTTTCTTGTCTGTTCCTGGGTTTGGCTTGAAAAATCTGCCAGATAAATCTCTCTGTGTAATCGCACTATTATTTGGTGATTTTTATTAATTGACACCAGTTTCCAACTTGCCAATACGTTATCCCATTCTTCTTTGGATACAATTCCAATCTCCTTTTCCCAAGCTACTCTCTTTTTCTGGCCTGAGCATACCACGAAAGTATCTTTAAGGGATTTATACATTTGACAGGCGCGTCCTGTCTTACTTCCTCACTGTACAGGAACTTGACTAAGACTGCATACTAAGACTGGGGACCAGGCAGAGGGCCAGGGCCCAAATGAACCCAGTAGGGAGCATTCTAGCTTGTGTCCTTCCTCTACACTTCCTCTACCCACGTGACTTAACCCATTCACAGCACACCTTAAAGGGGCTGTAGATAGGAAAAGTGCATACAGAAGAAGTAAAATGTGACATATAAGCAAGGAATAACCCTTTCCATACTTCAGCCGTGCAGCAACTAAGTACATATACCTACAATAGCGACATCTTGTGGCGAAAATGTATTACTACTACATTACCACTTGCTTACAGAAAAGTACAGGCTTTTGTGAAGGGTCTAACCAATAGCAACACTCGTGGTGGGACACCACCTTGATAGTATAGACCACGTGTATAGGTGACGGTATGATCAGATCACATGTAGAGCTCATGTAAGTTTTTATCCTCTTTATGGCTTTGTCTTCCTGTTTTGCAGACTCCTCGGGATCCTCGTGTCTCACCTGTTTGCAGAAGTCTATAATCGGAGGGATGGTGGCGCTGTTTGTGACAACTTCTCCGCTCCTTATTGCCTGGTTTTACAACAGACACAACAAGAAGGAGGACTGAACAGGTGACCTTCTAAAATGGGGCAAATCACTCCCCATAGAACGTGTGGGGGATTGTGTCTGGCGTGGGGGTTCCCTTCTCCAGTGGACGGCCTCTCACTAGGTCTTCCCTGTCCTTAGGACCTTCTCATGTCTCCTCTTGGATTGTCCACATCCTGTTGCTCAGTAGCCTCCTGCTTAGCCGCTTATCTGCCTTTATGTGACTTCAGTGTGATGGATGAGAAGATGCTCTGTGAGATGAAGACGTCATTGACTGAGGCCTGGACATTGATGAGCGGACCTCTCCTCAGTGACCATGCCCCTCACCTTGACAGTCTGCGTCATCTCATCCAGGGTTTTCCTGCTCAATAAACATATTATGTAAGTTTTTGTTTCCTCCCAAATTCCCTGGAGATGTCATAAATGAAGACTTGTGGGAAACATTATCGGACTTCTGCCTCTGTTCTGTGTTTGGGGAAGATGACAGTCTGGGAATTTAGAGCACAATGGCTGCAGAAGGAAGAAGAAGGAAGACTCCTTTATATCACAAGTGATTAGAGATGAGTGAGTAGTGAAATATTCCAAAGTTCGAAATTTGATTCGAGTAGACCGCGATGCTCGACTATTCCATCAAATATCGAATCTCAATAATGTCTATGGGAAAAAAAGCTGGTGACCTCCAAGTGGTCGAATTTAGGCTTCCAAGTGCTTAACGCCACCTCAGATAATGATACCAACACCTCTGGGATGCAGCTGGGACAGCAAGGGAAGCATGCCTGGCTGCATCTCACAAGCCAAAGTCGCAGCACTATCACAGCCTCTCAGCTATACACTCCCAGTATACAGCCGTATAACGAACAATCCGCTGCAGAATACCGCCGTGCTCAGTGTCTCACTGTGAGTGAAGGAGAGGGCGTGCGTGTGTCCGCTTCCTCCTGTCATTGTCCTGACATGTCATTTCTTTGAGCAGAGAGCGGCGGTAGCGGAGGAGCGCGCCCTCTCCTTCACTCAAAGCAGCACACTGAGCACGGCGGGATTACCGATGCAGAGCGCTACGCCGCGGAATTCCGACATTCTTGCTCAGTGTGAATGGGGCCATAGGGGACATTTATCATTATGGGGTTTTTATGGCAGATAAGGAGATTTTGTGCACCTCATAAATACCTGTCCAAGATTTATTAAGGGTTTTGTGCTGTTTACATCAGTTTTCATTGCCTGCACCTTTTTTCAATGTATGCGGGGGGAGGGGGTTGTTCTATTAACTAGTTTTCTTTAGATTTCATTAGAAGTGCAAATTTTCATTTTTTTGCACAAAATCCTCCCCTAGCATAGCTTTGTAGCCAAGCTGTTTTAGACTGGGTTCACACAGTGTTATTGCAGTCCATTTTTTTCCCCATTAGTTTTTTGCTAAATGGATGAGAAATTTTGATCGGTTTTTCCATTCCATAATAAAAAACGGATAAAAATGCATCTTTTTTTTAGCGTACACAAATACTGTGGTTGACCGCATTTTTGTGTACACTAAAAAAAAATGCATTTTGATCCGTTTTTCAATCCATTTTTTTTTTTTGCAAAAAAGGATGAAAAAAACGGACTGCAAAAAACGCATAAATTGTGCAATAAATTTTGCAAGATGTATCAAGGCACTTGTGTCTAATGATTTTTGCGCAACAACCGTAAAATTTTGCACAGCCCATAAAAAACTTAACAAGAGGAAGCAGCTGTGTGTCCGAGTATGATAAAAAAAAAATCTGCGCACTTTTCAACAAATTAGAGATAAAGTAAAAAAACACAGTGAAGAGATAACATTATGGCCTGGAGGGATATATACTGGCCTGGGCTATGTTACATCCCCTGGTATAGTATATATCCCCTCCTGTATACTGTGGCCTGGGCTATGTTACATCCCCCGGTATAGAATATATCCCTCCTGTATACTGTGGCCTGGGCTATGTTACACCCCCGGTATATAATATATCCCCTCCTGTATACTGTGGCCTGGGCTATGTTACACCCCCCGGTATAGTATATATCCCCTCCTGTATACTGTGGCCTGGGCTATGTTACACCCCCTGGTATAGAATATATCCCCTCCTGTATACTGTAGCCTGGGCTATGTTACACCCCCAGGTATAGAATATATCCCCTCCTGTATACTGTGGCCTGGGCTATGTTACACCCCCTAGTATAGTATATATCCCTCCTGTATACTGTGGCCTGGGCTATGTTACACCCCCCGGTATAGTATATATCCCTCCTGTATACTGTAGCCTGGGCTATGTTACATCCCCCGGTATAGTATATATCCCCTCCTGTATACTGTGGCCTGGGCTATGTTACATCCCCTGGTATAGAATATATCCCTCCTGTATACTGTGGCCTGGGCTATGTTACACCCCCGGTATAGTATATATCCCCTCCTGTATACTGTGGCCTGGGCTATGTTACACCCCCTGGTATAGAATATATCCCCTCCTGTATACTGTGGCCTGGGCTATGTTACACCCCCCGGTATAGAATATATCCCCTCCTGTATACTGTGGCCTGGGCTATGTTACACCCCCTGGTATAGAATATATCCCCTCCTGTATACTGTGGCCTGGGCTATGTTACACCCCCCGGTATAGTATATATCCCTCCTGTATACTGTGGCCTGGGCTATGTTACATCCCCCGGTATAGAATATATCCCTCCTGTATACTGTGGCCTGGGCTATGTTACACCCCCTGGTATAGTATATATCCCCTCCTGTATACTGTGGCCTGGGCTATGTTACATCCCCCGGTATAGAATATATCCCTCCTGTATACTGTGGCCTGGGCTATGTTACATCCCCTGGTATAGTATATATCCCCTCCTGTATACTGTGGCCTGGGCTATGTTACACCCCCCCGGTATAGAATATATCTCCTCCTGTATACTGTGGCCTGGGCTATGTTACACCCCCCGGTATAGTATATATCCCCTCCTGTATACTGTGGCCTGGGCTATGTTACACCCCCCGATATAGAATATATACCCTCCTGTATACTGTGGCCTGGGCTATGTTACACCCCCTGGTATAGAATATATCCCTCCTGTATACTGTGGCCTGGGCTATGTTACATCCCCCGGTATAGAATATATCCCTCCTGTATACTGTGGCCTGGGCTATGTTACACCCCCTGGTATAGAATATATCCCCTCCTGTATACTGTGGCCTGGGCTATGTTACACCCCCTGGTATAGAATATATCCCCTCCTGTATACTGTGGCCTGGGCTATGTTACATCCCCTGGTATAGTATATATCCCCTCCTGTATACTGTGGCCTGGGCTATGTTACACCCCCCGATATAGAATATATCCCCTCCTGTATACTGTGGCCTGGGCTATGTTACACCCCCTGGTATAGAATATATCCTCTCCTGTATACTGTGGCCTGGGCTATGTTACACCCCCGGTATAGAATATATCCCTCCTGTATACTGTGGCCTGGGCTATGTTACACCCCCCCGGTATAGTATATATCCCCTCCTGTATACTGTGGCCTGGGCTATGTTACACCCCCCCGGTATAGTATATATCCCCTCCTGTATACTGTGGCCTGGGCTATGTTACACCCCCTAGTATAGTATATATCCCCTCCTGTATACTGTGGCCTGGGCTATGTTACATCCCCTGGTATAGAATATATCCCCTCCTGTATACTGTGGCCTGGGCTATGTTACATCCCCTGGTATAGAATATATCCCCTCCTGTATACTGTAGCCTGGGCTATGTTACACCCCCTGTATAGAATATATCCCTCCTGTATACTGTGGCCTGGGCTATGTTACATCCCCTGGTATAGTATATATCCCCTCCTGTATACTGTGGCCTGGGCTATGTTACACCCCCTAGTATAGTATATATCCCCTCCTGTATACTGTGGCCTGGGCTATGTTACATCCCCTGGTATAGTATATATCCCCTCCTGTATACTGTGGCCTGGGCTATGTTACACCCCCTAGTATAGTATATATCCCCTCCTGTATACTGTGGCCTGGGCTATGTTACATCCCCTGGTATAGAATATATCCCCTCCTGTATACTGTGGCCTGGGCTATGTTACATCCCCTAGTATAGTATATATCCCCTCCTGTATACTGTGGCCTGGGCTATGTTACACCCCCCCTCCCCCCGGTATAGTATATATCCCCTCCTGTATACTGTGGCCTGGGCTATGTTACATCCCCCCGGTATAGTATATATCCCTCCTGTATACTGTGGCCTGGGCTATGTTACACCCCCCTGTCTAGAATATATAACCTCCTGTATACTGTAGCCTGGGCTATGTTACACCCCCAGGTATAGAATATATCCCCTCCTGTATACTGTGGCCTGGGCTATGTTACATCCCCTGGTATATAATATATCCCTCCTGTATACTGTGGCCTGGGCTATGTTACACCCCCCGGTATAGTATATATCCCTCCTGTATACTGTGGCCTGGGCTATGTTACATCCCCCGGTATAGAATATATCCCTCCTGTATACTGTGGCCTGGGCTATGTTACACCCCCTGGTATAGAATATATCCCTCCTGTATACTGTGGCCTGGGCTATGTTACATCCCCGGTATAGTATATATCCCCTCCTGTATACTGTGGCCTGGGCTATGTTACACCCCCGGTATAGTATATATCCCCTCCTGTATACTGTGGCCTGGGCTATGTTACATCCCCTGGTATAGAATATATCCCTCCTGTATACTGTGGCCTGGGCTATGTTACATCCCCCGGTATAGTATATATCCCTCCTGTATACTGTGGCCTGGGCTATGTTACATCCCCCCGGTACAGAATATATCTCCTCCTGTATACTGTGGCCTGGGCTATGTTACACCCCCCGGTATAGTATATATCCCCTCCTGTATACTGTGGCCTGGGCTATGTTACACCCCCCCCGGTATAGAATATATCCCCTCCTGTATACTGTGGCCTGGGCTATGTTACATCCCCTGGTATAGAATATACCCCTCCTGTATACTGTGGCCTGGGCTATGTTACACCCCCCGGTATAGTATATATCCCCTCCTGTATACTGTGGCCTGGGCTATGTTACACTCCCCCGGTATAGAATATATCCCCTCCTGTATACTGTGGCCTGGGCTATGTTACACCCCCTGTATAGAATATATCCCTCCTGTATACTGTGGCCTGGGCTATGTTACACCCCCCTGTCTAGAATATATAACCTCCTGTATACTGTAGCCTGGGCTATGTTACACCCCCAGGTATAGAATATATCCCCTCCTGTATACTGTGGCCTGGGCTATGTTACATCCCCCGGTATAGTATATATCCCCTCCTGTATACTGTAGCCTGGGCTATGTTACACCCCCCGGTATAGTATATATCCCTCCTGTATACTGTGGCCTGGGCTATGTTACATCCCCCGGTATAGAATATATCCCTCCTGTATACTGTGGCCTGGGCTATGTTACACCCCCTGGTATAGAATATATCCCCTCCTGTATACTGTGGCCTGGGCTATGTTACATCCCCAGTATAGTATATATCCCCTCCTGTATACTGTGGCCTGGGCTATATTACACCCCCTGGTATAGTATATATCCCCTCCTGTATACTGTGGCCTGGGCTATGTTACATCCCCTGGTATAGAATATATCCCTCCTGTATACTGTGGCCTGGGCTATGTTACATCCCCCGGTATAGTATATATCCCTCCTGTATACTGTGGCCTGGGCTATGTTACACCCCCCCGGTACAGAATATATCTCCTCCTGTATACTGTGGCCTGGGCTATGTTACACCCCCCGGTATAGTATATATCCCCTCCTGTATACTGTGGCCTGGGCTATGTTACACCCCCCCCGGTATAGAATATATCCCCTCCTGTATACTGTAGCCTGGGCTATGTTACATCC
Source organism: Dendropsophus ebraccatus (assembly GCF_027789765.1). NCBI lineage: Eukaryota > Metazoa > Chordata > Amphibia > Anura > Hylidae > Dendropsophus > Dendropsophus ebraccatus. The sequence continues at coordinate 99,252,774 of NC_091464.1, forward strand.
CCCGGTATAGTATATATCCCCTCCTTTATACTGTGGCCTGGGCTATGTTACACCCCCTGGTATAGAATATATCCCCTCCTGTATACTGTGGCCTGGGCTATGTTACACCCCCTGGTATAGTATATATCCCTCCTGTATACTGTGGCCTGGGCTATGTTACACCCCTGGTATAGTATATATCCCTCCTGTATACTGTAGCCTGAGCTATGTTACATCCCCCGGTATAGAATATATCCCCTCCTGTATACTGTGGCCTGGGCTATGTTACACCCCCCTGGTATAGAATATATCCCCTCCTGTATACTGTGGCCTGGGCTATGTTACATCCCCCGGTATAGAATATATCCCCTCCTGTATACTGTGGCCTGGGCTATGTTACACCCCCGGTATAGAATATATCCCCTCCTGTATACTGTGGCCTGGGCTATGTTACACCCCCCGGTATAGAATATATCCCCTCCTGTATACTGTGGCCTGGGCTATGTTACACCCCCGGTATAGAATATATCCCCTCCTGTATACTGTGGCCTGGGCTATGTTACACCCCCTGGTATAGTATATACCCCCTCCTGTATACTGTGGCCTGGGCTATGTTACACCCCCCGGTATAGAATATATCCCCTCCTGTATACTGTGGCCTGGGCTATGTTACACCCCCAGGTATAGAATACATCCCCTGGTATAGAATATATCCCCTCCTGTATACTGTGGCCTGGGCTATGTTACACCCCCTGGTATAGAATATATCCCCTCCTGTATACTGTGGCCTGGGCTATGTTACACCCCCAGGTATAGAATACATCCCCTGGTATAGAATATATCCCCTCCTGTATACTGTGGCCTGGGCTATGTTACACCCCCTGGTATAGAATATATCCCCTCCTGTATACTGTGGCCTGGGCTATGTTACACCCCCCGGTATAGAATATATCCCTCCTGTATACTGTGGCCTGGGCTATGTTACATCCCCTGGTATAGAATATATCCCCTCCTGTATACTGTGGCCTGGGCTATGTTACACCCCCTGGTATAGAATATACCTCTCCTGTATACTGTGGCCTGGGCTATGTTACACCCCCCCCCGGTATAGAATATATCCCTCCTGTATACTGTGGCCTGGGCTATGTTACACCCCCTGGTATAGAATATATCCCTCCTGTATACTGTGGCCTGGGCTATGTTACATCCCCTGGTATAGTATATATCCCTCCTGTATACTGTGGCCTAGGCTATGTTACATCCCCCGGTATAGAATATATCCCCTCCTGTATACTGTGGCCTGGGCTATGTTACACCCCCTGGTATAGAATATATCCCCTCCTGTATACTGTGGCCTGGGCCAGAACTGAGAAAACCAGTGACATGATAACTTGGAGGGATATAGTCTGGCAGGGTATATTGTGGCCTGGGCTAGACTGTCCCCAGGTTTATAGTATGGCCTAGGCTATATTACACCCCTGGATGTAGAAATATATGCCCTGGTGTGTACTGTGTTCTGTCAGGGGTGAGAAAACCAGTAAAGTAATAACATTATGGCCCGGAGAGATATAGCCTGGCCTAGGATGTTTTACACCCCCAGGTATATAGTTTATCCCCGGGGTATACTGTGGCCTGATTCAACATTAGATGGATATATTCTGGCCTGGATGGGTGTACCCTGGTCTAGGCTATGTTACACCCCGGGGTATACTCTGTCCTGGGTTTAACTGGTCTGCTACACCGAATTAAAGTCAACAGGCCGATTTCCGGTTTTGTGGTGCGCAATTGGGGCGTGGCTGTGCGGCATGTTGAGTTGGAGGGTGGTCAGGAAGGGTTCTGGTTAAGGGATGGGGGGCATTTAAATGCGGTTTGGCATTTATCTCTAGGCCTTGGCATTGCAGGATGGAATTGAGAGGGCTTTGCCTTTGGGGGGTTACTTGCTGGCTTGAGGTGTCAAGGCCTACTCGCAGGTGGGGGGGGGAGTTCCTTGTAGTTGGAGGCCAAATTGATTGGGGGAAGGGGGGGGATCATTGTGGGGTATGACCCTCCTCCTCAATGATGATTAAGTAACTTTGGGGGTCTGGCGCCTTAAGGGCTCTCGCTGAAGGTGTAGCACCAGAGAGCAGAGGTTGGCTTGGGGGCATACATGGTTAAATGGGGTCTCCAAGTCTGGCTAGGCGGCTGGAGGCAAATTAATAATAACAATTATTAGTATTTTGAAGTGGGCGTCAGATTATGGGAACTATAAGGACCTCCTCTACGGCTATTGAAAACTGGGTTAGTTTTATAAAGGAAGTTTTACAAAAATGTTTTTTTGTGCAATAAATATTTTTTGAATTTTTCTGTATGTTTGAATTTAATAAACTTTGGCTGCTTTGGCCATATTTAGCCAAAAGAATGTGACTTTGTGTTTTCTTGTGGAGGGGGGAGGGGGGGATGACAATAGGGGAGGGGCAGGGGGTCCTTTGGCATTGTTGGGTGTGGCTTCCTGGGCCATACTCTACAATACCAAAGTCATGCTGTCTCTTCCTCTTTTCTATAGCTGCAATCTTCGGCCCAGTGTCCCACATACTTAATACTTGTAATTAACTTCTCCTTTACCACAACCACATGCTGTTCCCCTACCAGCTCCCTCTACCATATACCACAACCACATGCTGTTCCCCTACCAGCTCCCTCTACCATATACACATTAGAGTCATTCTCCACAATAGTCTGTATCTTATTAACCCAAAGCCATTTATTTCCTTCTCTCGCTCTCTTTGATCTTGCTCTGATATACAATAATATAGTCAGGCTCTATTAGTAACACTAAAAAAAAGGACGGAATCACTCCATAATGTGCTAAACTGACCGTAACAATTGTTCTAGTTTAGCTTGTGTATTTTTAATACTTACATTTAATTCTTTACAGAATAATACTTGTGATAGTATATATTATACACCCAGTGACTTACAGTATTCAGTGTCACTTAGACAACATTCATTTGGTAGAATGATAATATATCTACATCATTTCTCACCTTCGCTTGAACTGGCTTATTGCACTTCCTTATTTTCTTTTTACACTTAAACTCACTGGTCAACTTGATATGTAACATCACACAGAATAGGAACTTACAGTGCAACTTATATTTCCACATCTCACAGATATGGGAACTTCTCTAGATTAGACAAACTTCTTACTACAGAATACAGAGACAAAAGCAGTACACCGCTATATATGACTGTACACCGCTATATAGGACTGTATACCGCTATATAGGACTGTATACCGCTATATAGGACTGTATAATGTTAAATATCACTGTACACCGCTATATATCATTGTATACCGCTACATATGACTGTGTACTATCAGTTATAATAATATACTAAAAAGACTACATTTATCATATTCAAATATACCTAACAAAATGTTCTTAGCCCCTTCTGTTGAGCAGAATCTATTTCTTACAGCAAAAGTCTGTGCATTACTCCATTCTTTACTTTATTTTAATATTTATTACTAGACACCTTCTGCATTTCTTTAGGTTCTGAAGCGAGCGAGAGCATTATATATTGTGGCCACATGGTCTCTCTCCCCATTAGATGGGACACTCTGTAACCCGGTGACACGGGGGGACACTCTGTAACCTGGTGACACGGGGGGACACTCTGTAACCCGGTGACACGGGGGGACACTCTGTAACCCGGTGACACGGGGGGACACTCTGTAACCCGGTGACATGGGACAGGGAGAGTATACTAAGAGAGTGTGTACGATGAAGGGAATGTGTACGATGAAGGGAGTGTATACGGTAAGTCCTAGCACAATGTGAATAGTGGTATTGGAGTGCTGGCCATTTTCTGGGAGAATGAGTTGGAAGAGGACGGCACTCCCGCACAGTCCGCTCGCCGCTCTGGGTCACATGATGAGTCAGGCTCCTAATGTCAGTGTATGAGCCCAGCTGTTTTGACTGACACAGCGGGGAGTAAACTGTGCAGGAGCGCCATCCTCTCCCAGCTCATTCTCCCAATCGGTCTGAACACATAGACCCGGACCCACTAACATTTTTAAAGTGTTTTTGTGACATTTTGGACGGGTATACTTTAGTAATCCTATTTATCTACATCTTCATACTAATAGTAAGATCCCTAGTGGTCTAGAGTGGAGAAGAGATCAGTGTAATATCCTATTGATCTACAACTACATACTGACTAATAGTAAGATCCCTGGTGGTCTAGGGTGGAGAAGAGATCAGTGTAATATCCTATTGATCTACAACTACATACTGACTAATAGTAAGATCCCTGGTGGTCTAGGGTGGAGAAGAGATCAGTGTAATATCCTATTGATCTACAACTACATACTGACTAATAGTAAGATCCCTGGTGGTCTAGGGTGGAGAAGAGATCAGTGTAATATCCTATTGATCTACAACTACATACTGACTAATAGTAAGATCCCTGGTGGTCTAGGGTGGAGAAGAGATCAGTGTAATATCCTATTGATCTACAACTACATACTGACTAATAGTAAGATCCCTGGTGGTCTAGGGTGGAGAAGAGATCAGTGTAATATCCTATTGATCTACAACTACATACTGACTAATAGTAAGATCCCTGGTGGTCTAGGGTGGAGAAGAGATCAGTGTAATATCCTATTGATCTACAACTACATACTGACTAATAGTAAGATCCCTGGTGGTCTAGGGTGGAGAAGAGATCAGTGTAATATCCTATTGATCTACAACTACATACTGACTAATAGTAAGATCCCTGGTGGTCTAGGGTGGAGATGGACCCCACATAGCAGATGTGTGGTAACCCAGAGCAACTAATTTCTGCCTAAAGTAAGGTAAAATGAGGTGTCCCTAGGTTTGACTCTGTGGTGTGGTGTATTTTACTGCAGAAGCCTCTGTAGAGCCCTCCATTTTGTTTATTAGCTATCTCAGCTCAGCCACATCCATGTTCTAACATGTGCTTGTGTATTTCTTGTCTGTATACCAAGAGTTAACAAGAGATCTGTGAGGTAAGCCTTGTATCCTTGGTCACAAGACAGAACTCCTCTGATTGGGCCAAGAGATAACTTTTGCCCCAACTCCACCCTTCTCCAGGAAGGAGTGAGATTCCCTGGTTAGGACCAGTGTAGTGTGTAGTGTGTAGTGGGTAGTGTGTAGTGTGTAGTGGGTAGTGTGCAGTGGGTAGTGTGCAGTGGGTAGTGGGTAGTGTGTAGTGTGCAGTGGGTAGTGTGCAGTGGGTAGTGTGCAGTGGGTAGTGTGCAGTGGGTAGTGTGTAGTGGGTAGTGTGCAGTGGGTAGTGTGCAGTGTGCAGTGGGTAGTGTGTAGTGTGCAGTGGGTAGTGTGCAGTGGGTAGTGGGTAGTGTGCAGTGGGTAGTGTGTAGTGTGCAGTGGGTAGTGTGTAGTGTGCAGTGTGCAGTGGGTAGTGTGTAGTGTGCAGTGTGCAGTGTGCAGTGGGTAGTGTGCAGTGGGTAGTGTGTAGTGGGTAGTGGGTAGTGTGTAGTGTGCTTGGCTCTGCCAGGTGAAGTGACCACTGTTCTCAGTCCACCTTCAGGTCTGCAAAGCAGCATCTTTACTCCCAGAACTACTAGATTCCTTTGGTAGAGGAGCCTGGATCATCTGTTTGGTATACTGGTAAGTTCAGAGAAGTCCTCTGGCATTTAGGGATTCTATCCAGTAGATCACTTACTCTGGCACTGGTCCCAAAGTGTCCCACTCCAGTTCAAGCTACTGAGATATCTTCCTCTAATTTCTGCAATTCAGAAAACTTCAGTCATTAGGTCCACCCTGCTCCAGAGACCTTCTGCACAGGCCCGAGTGTATGTGAGACCCTCAGTGTATGTGAGACCCTCAGTGTATGTGAGACCCTCAGTGTATGTGAGACCCTCAGCTCTGCCTAACCTATTCCTCAGTAAGCTGCTCATAAAGATAGAAGAACTGAGAGGACCAGAGTTATTAGCTGCCTCAGAACCCCATTCCATCACTACACTGAAAGCTCCCACAGATCTCACCATTACCTCCTGGTGTTGGATCATCCTGACTGCAGATTGTCACCTTATGCAACTGTATGAACTGTACCAAAGTTTTACCTCAAGTAAAGTGCCTTATTGCTTCCATCCTACAAGTGTGTGGATGCAGTGTCCCAGAACAGGCTGTCTGTTTCTCACTTTAAGGGTACAAACACACACAGCAGATACGCAGCAGATACACAGCAGATTTGATACTATGTTCAGTTATTTAGATCTAATCTCCTGCATATCTGCTGCGTATCGCAGCAGTAAATACGCAGCGTATATGCCGTGTGTGTTTGTACCCTAAGTTTACTTTTATTACTATAGTCAGGGCCGATTCTAGCTTTTGTGCTGCCTGAGGCAAAAATTAAAAAATGGCGCCCCCCACCAAACGTAGAATCAATTGTTTATCAACTATTCCCATGTGAATACCACAGCTATCAGTAAACTTATTATTTTTTCAATGTGTATTATGATGTTATGCAGAATCTCATAACACACCTCAGCTGCTGCAGAACCTCATAACACACCTCAGCTGATGCAGAATCTCATAACACACCTTAGCTGCTGCAGAACCTCATAACACATCTCAGCTGCTGCAGAACCTTATGATACATCTCAGCTGCTGCAGAACCTTATCTTACACCTCAGCTGCTGCAGAACCTTATCTTACACCTCAGCTGCTGCAGAACCTCATCATACACCTCAGCTGCTGCAGAACCTCATCATACATCTCAGCTGCTGCAGAACATCATCATACACCTCAGCTGCTGCAGAACCTTATCCTACACCTCAGCTGCTGCAGAACCTCATCATACATCTCAGCTGCTGCAGAACATCATCATAAACCTCAGCTGCTGCAGAACATCATCATACACCTCAGCTGCTACAGAACCTCATGATACACCTCAGCTGCTGCAGAACATCATAAGCCCCTTACTTTATAAAGAACCTGGCATAATATTTAAGCTGAAATTGTTGTACTACAAGTTTCAGCGCAGAGAGGCTAAGGGCTGGATCCAGACAAGCTGTGCGCTTCATTACTAACTAGTCTGCACAGCATGGCAGCCTGCTGCTCCACGCTATTTAACAGTATAGTGTGGTATATGGCAGTATAGGGTATATATGGCAGCACATGTGGATGCATATGTACATTGTAGTATATTAGTGGAGGGGGTGGTATATAGTAGCACATATGGATATATATGTACACGGGGGGCCCCAGAGTACATATATATCCACATGTGCAGCCATATATACCACCCCCACCACTATGCCCCAGACTGCGGTATACACTGAGCATAGTAGTGGAAGAGGGGGCTGGAGTCCAGCACAGGCAGGAGGAGGAGGGACACACACTCACCAGATACAAGGCTGCTATGGGATCAGGAGCTGTCACAAAGACGGATGATGTGTCCTCTCTCCAGTGTGCACACACTCCTATCTGCACACTGCCCTGTCTGTACGGGCTCTGACTGAGATCCCTCACCCACACGGAGCACAACACAGTGACTGTAATCCCTGACATACAGGCCTGGCTCTGGCTCACACCTGGCTGGCTCCCTCGGGTCTGAGACCTTGATCCCCCTCCCCCAGCCCTAACCTACAATCACCGCCCTCAGCCTCCCCCTTGCCCTGGTTGTAATACTCACTACTGAGGACTGAGGAGGGATCAGCATGTGGAGCCGCTGTGGCCGGCCGTGCAGGCTCTTACCCAATCCTCAGGAAGACTGCCGGGTGACGTCACACATCAGAGAGACGTAGCCCGGCAGTTCCTGGGGAGGGCGGCAGGGGGCGGCCAGGGACTCAGCACTGATAGGAGATCGGGGGCTGCTGTCATTTTAGTGAAGTTACACTTCACTAAAATGACAGTGGCAAGGAAGATTGTGCCGCCCCCTGCAGGATCACAGGAGCTGCCGCCTGAGGCTGAAGCCTCAGTCTGCCTCATGGCAGAAGCGGGCCTGACTATAGTCATGTCTGTCCTGGAGACTATATGCACTGCAACTGTTTACTGTGTAGTCCCTATTACTCTCAGGTTCATGTGTATATCTTGTGTGCATAACTATGTGCAGTGGTATGCAAAGGCTGGTGATCACGTGACCGTGCCCCGTAACCATGGTTCCTCCAATGGCCGTCTAGTTTTGGCCAGGGGTACCATGTGACTTCCTCTTGCTGCGCAGTTCCGGCCCCTTCTCCCAAGCAAGGAGGTCGTGTGTGTGTGTCTCTCTTCACCTTCAGAAGAGTGGACTCGGTGCTCTGCTGTAACAGATCCTGGCTGTCCGCCTGCTCAAGTGCCTGGAGTATCCTCTCATATGGGTGTCGTTCCTGTTCTCCATCTCAACAACTCAAGATATTCACCACAAGTATTATAATCCAACCAGCCTGAGAGGAATGAGTTAATCCATCCAAAGTTTGAAAGAAAAATAAATCCTTTTCCATCCAAAGTTTGAAAGAAACAATAAGACTTTTTCTCATGGAACTTTCACTGAACTTGTTCAAGGATATACAGCTGGTCTCGAGATTATGGAACTCTCCTATGTGACTGAACCTGTTCCCAGCAGATAATAAATGTTATTCTATAATTCTCATAAGCAGATAACAAATGTTTTTTAGCATCCTTATGTATGTATCAACATCCTTATGTAAACAATTTATCTGTCAAAATATATCGTATAAAATATATAGTTATTAGTTAAAATATATAGTTATTAGTTTTTTGAAGTTGATGACGTATATAGTGTATGACTTTGCATTTTACATTCATATCCATTGGTTTTTTCTGTATAAACAAAGGTGGGTTCTCAGAGATAGTTGGAACATTGCTTACCTTAGAAAACTTCTGATATGACACTAGAAAGAATGTTTTGTCTCAAGAACTATTTCCCTCAGAGACATGTTTATCAGTGTTTAAGGACATTCTCAGAGGAAAGTTGCCTGTCTGTTACAGTGGGAATAATGTGAAAGTATCATTGCACAGAATGTGTTATTCTAACCTTTTTGACCTTTTTGAATAATAATAATGGATACTAATATAGATGCTATTGCGCATGACTGAATATCTAAATCACTAGCACCGCCTCATCTATGTCTTATTAGCATTTGTTACCACCCTATATTTTATCTGTCTATAAAATGTGATCACCATAATAAAACTGGGCCCATTTACACCAGACTTGTTTGCAAGATACGTTGTCTGTGTCTTCATTCTAAGTGCATGGTGTGGGAGAGGGGATCCGGACCCATTCTCCAACTTAATTAGGAGACAGCCAACAACAGCAGGCCTTCTTTGGGAAGGCACCTCGACACAGCCTCTCTATTCTTCTATCATTACTACTCCCATCATCCGGCATGCTTCACCTCAGCCTATGCAGCACCACCTTTGCTCTGTCTGGTTAACCCTGCTATATTCCCGGTTGCATCCCGAAGAGACTTTTGCTACCAGTTACCTCAGTTACAATAAACTTGTAACCACCGCTGTTACTGAGCCCTGGCATTGGTGTCCCTTATCTGGTGCCCGACTAGGTACAGCGAAGAATCGCATGCCCAGTGTCCCGCATAGTACCGCAGACCGGTCCCCAGCTGTGCCACCCTCGTGCCAGTACCGTGACAACTCTATACCCTGCAGCTGCCCCGGTTCCTGCCTGCTAGTAACACTTGCACTACGGAGTGGCCCCCACAGGTTAGGGCATCGCATGGATATTGCTTACTTCAAGGTACATATTACTTTGCAGACTGTGCACAGGAAACAGTAAACATAAACATAAGCCATCATCCCCACCGCCTGAAATAACGACAGACAACCTGCTTTACTTTTTTGCTGGGTGAAGATCGGCCACAGCTGATTTATTGAAACCACTTATAACTTCTTCAAACCGGGCACTTCGTGCCAACTTGCATATCTATTGCTACCGGTGCACCGACGGCGGACTCCCACCGTGCGCGTCCGGTCAGCTACCATCAACCAACTCCGCCAGCTGTGACTTAAGGAACCACTTATCTGATAACATGTTCAAATCGGCAAAAGACCGCCAACAAAGTTACTTAACCAACCCAGTTATAAAGAAAAGATGTCTCTCATCATTTTTTTTTTTTTTTTTTTTAAAACGTCTAACAAAAGTCAAGGGAGGGAGGGAGGGGAAACCACGCTAAGGAGAGCTTCCTTGAACTGAGCGGGACCGGAACCTCGGAGCTATAGGTAAGGGGCTGCGCCCGCCCCCCTTTTCTTCTGATTGGCCTTAATACGCGGGAACAGCTAACATAGGACAAGCGGTCCCGGGGGAGGGGGGAGTATGAAGGCTGGACACCCACAGTGTTAACCCTTTCAGGCGGTGGCAGACGCGGACGGAATACTGGAGATGGTGTCAGGGCCATACACAGTCAGAATGCACCCTCCCTAAGCAGTCGGGTGCCTAACAGACTGTGCACAGGAAACAGTAAACATAAACATAAGCCATCATCCCCACCGCCTGAAATAACGACAGACAACCTGCTTTACTTTTTTGCTGGGTGAAGATCGGCCACAGCTGATTTATTGAAACCACTTATAACTTCTTCAAACCGGGCACTTCGTGCCAACTTGCATATCTATTGCTACCGGTGCACCGACGGCGGACTCCCACCGTGCGCGTCCGGTCAGCTACCATCAACCAACTCCGCCACGGAGGAGACCATGTACCCCTACACTGGGCTCCGACCCCCACCCAGCAAATAAAGCGCCTGCTCAATTCCATCCTGCAGGCCTGAAAGAAAAATATCCGTGCCAATTTCGTTCAGATGCACCCCATCAGATGCCATGAGCCCCCTATTATCGCCCTCCAGTTGCCTGTGACGCACGACCACCCCAGCCCTGGAGCGAACAAACCGAGCCATCCTAGCATTCAGGGTACGCCTGGCCCTCTCCACCGCGTCGGGATCCCTAGCATACTGCCAGACCACCCGGGGCACGATCTCCGACCAGACCAAAACCAATTCCGGAAACAGCGGCCCGAATCGCTCAACATCCGCTCGCATCAGGGTCATTAGTTCCCCAACCTTCAGCTGGCACAGATCGTTGCCCCCCGCGTGGACTACCAGTATGACAGGGCCCGCCACGAGGCTGGCAACAGACATCACCTCAGGTAACACCTGGGACCACTGGAGGCCCTTAATCCCACGCCAATGAACAGCTATGCTCCTGAAGCCAAGATTCCGTCCGCCCGGCCGAATATCCGCTCTCTGACTCGCTCTGAAGACGTAAGAATGTCCGATTATCCATACCACAGGAGGGATCACACCTGGAAAAGAAAGAGTGTAAGTAATCACAACAATAACTCCGGGCGTATGTAACGCGCAAAACAGGCCGACCTCCATCTCCCAATTCTCATGATGTCCCCCTCCGGCAGACCCGCCCTTGCGGCCTCGGTGGCGGCTCCAATTCTAAACGAGTGAGTACCGAACTCCCTCGGGGAGTGACCTAGTGCCACCATAATTTTCTTAAAGAGCGACCGGAATTGAAAAACCGTCAGCGGGGACCTGTCCTCGTGCAGAAAAAATTGCTCTCCCGAAGCGCGACATTGCAAAAATTCGTCGACTAGGACCACCGGGCAAACTGAGCCAGCCACGGAACGCAACGTTAGCCACGCCCCTCGTCCGTAACAGTCCGTTTTTGACCGACGCACCCGAATCCTGACCGCGTCCGCGCCGCGCACTACATCTACTTGCAACAAACCACCCGATTTTAATTTGGAGGGAGGAAGAAGCTCCCCCACTCGCAGCGCCCCGAAAAAGGCAATGCCGAACGCTGCAGCAAATAGCGTTGCCTCATAGGAGGACTTACAGACCGCCGGACAAGCGGAGACTATCTGATCCAACAGCCGGTACGATATGGGCCTGCGCATATCAACCCGCCTATTCTCCTTTTGCCAACCCTTTAACGCCTGACGTATCAAAAAATTTTTAGTGACGTCCTCCCAACCCATCAGCTTGAAAAAGAATGAAATGCCGGACAGCCGACGCTGCGCAAGGGAGCCCGAGCCCCCGCCTCACGGAGCCGCAACAAGAATTCCACAGTAACCTCCAACCTGCTCGTGGAGCTGGATGATACCTCTCGCGCTCCCACCAGTGCACACCACTCCGCCCACGCCTTACCGTGATGACTCCAGGTGGCCGGCGTAACCGACGATGACACCAAGGACATTAATTGCTGACCACCAACTCCCACAGGTGGGCCGGGCATTGCATGCCCTCCTCGCTGGCTCCAGGGTGAAGGGCGCGGAACTCCTGCCAATGAAAACGCGAAAGAGCATCAGCCACCACATTATCTGCACCTGGAACATGACTGGCCCTGAAATATATGTTGAACTCTAAGCATTTCAAAACTAAATAACGAAGCAAACAAATCACGGGAAGGGAGGAGGAAGAAAGGGAATTAATGCACAAAACGACAGCCATATTATCGGACCAAAAGCAAATGTGTTTGCCGGCGAGTTGCGGGCCCCACAGGTCTACCGCCACAATGATGGGAAAGAGTTCCAATAGTGTCATGTTTTTGCAAAGGCCGGAATCCACCCAGTCCTGGGGCCAAGTCTCCGCGCACCACTCAGCACCAAAGACCGCCCCAAAACCAAGGGAGCCCGCCGCGTCCGTGAATAAAGCCAATTCCGTATTGGTCAGCCTCGAAGACCTAAGGCAAGTGCGGCCATTGTACTTAGACAAAAAAGTCTGCCAGACCAGTAAGTCGGCCTTAAGTGTACGAGTCAGACGAATACGGTGCGAGGGGGACCTCGCCCCTTTTGTTGCCATGGCTAGTCTCCTTGAAAAAATTCGCCCCATAGGCATGACACGGCAAGCAAAAACCAGTAAGCCTAAGAGAGACTGTAACTGTTTCAAGGTGACCTTCCGAACCCCCAAAAAACCATCAATCAGCCCACGCAGTCTGTCCAATTTGTCAAAGGGAAGACGAAAGACCATGTCCATAGAGTCAATCTCTATGCCTAAAAACGAAAGCCTGGTGACCGGGCCTTCCGTCTTCTCTGCAGACAACGGGACCCCGAACTTGGACATAAAAAATTGAAAAGTAGACAGCAGGAACTTACAGGCGTCGCTTCCCCCGGGGCCCACAAACAGGAAATCATCCAAATAGTGTATAGCCGAATCTAGGCCGGTCTCATATCGCACCACCCACTCCAAAAAGGAGCTGAAAATTTCAAAGTAGCGGCACGAAATAGAGCAGCCCATTGGCAAACACATGTCAAAATAGAAACCACCTTCCAAAAAACATCCCAGCAAATGATGGCACTCGGGATGAACGGGGAGCAATCGGAAGGCGGATTCTATGTCGGATTTGGACATCAACGCCCCCTTACCTGCTTTTCTCAGCAACATGACCGCCCGGTCGAAAGATACATAAGAGACCGATACATCATCTCCCGGAATGCCGTCGTTGACCGAGCAACCCTTGGGGTGCGAAAGATGATGTATGAGCCTAAATTTTCCAGGTTCCTTCTTGGGAACGACGCCCAGAGGCGACACCCTCAGATTGTGAAAAGGAGGGCGACTGAAAGGGCCCGACATCCGACCCAGCGAGACCTCCTTACCAACTTTTTCCCGGACTATGTCAGGATGATCACGGGCCGACTTTAGGTTGTCTGCAAACAAGGGGGAGCTGGAATAATTGAATGGGATGAAAAAACCAAACTGAAAACCACAACGCAACACCTCTGCCTCCCCTCTATTGGGATACCGATCGAGCCAAGGGGCCATCGCGACTACGCTCACCGGCGTCCTTGAGCTCGGGAGGGGCAGGCCTTGATACTGGCTTACCTGGGGGCTTGGGACAGCGCACAACTGTGTGGGAGCCTCCACATGCCGAGCATTCATGCCTGTATTTACAAAGCCCGGCGAACCTGCAGTGCCCCTCGTTAAAGAGCCAGCAGGCTCCCGGACGGCGCACGGCCACTGACCCGGGGGAGGATTGACCCGGTACAGTGGCCCCTCCCTGAAAGGGCGTTGGTTTCGGGGATAGCATGAGTCTCAGCCACACATCCGTGGCCTTGACCCCCCAGCCGATCTCCGGCTGAAGGGCCAACCGCCTACGAAAATCTTCATCATAGCGCCACCATGCGGTGCCGCCATGAGATTTGTACGCCCCATAGATGCTATCCATGTAAATAAACATCTCGGCACACCGTTCCGGATGCTTTTGGCCCATCACACAGCCCATGACCGCAAAGGCCTGCAGCCAATTGTTCATAGTTTTCGCTACTTTTGGCTTGGCTGCAAACCTGACGGTGTCCGATGGCTGTCGACGTTCCCTGTCAACGGTATGTTGGTCAATGGATACTAAAGACCATATATCTAAATACTGGTGCGACCAAATCCTTTCCCGTGTTTCACTGTCCAAGTGGGCCCCCAAAGGGCTAACGCCACAGAAAATGGCATCCTTGTGGATACCAGCAAGAGGAGGGGGGGGAGGCTTGGGAACTGGAACAGGGGAAGGATCAGCCGCTGGGACCGTCAACTTGCCCAGGATAGATTTCAATGCTGCAACCACCTCAGTGTCCCTCTTACCCGTACTCCAAGCACCCGCAAAATCAAACTCACCATCCGGAGAAGAAGTGGAGGCCAATGGAGGCACAGGCTGCTGAACCGATTGGATCACTGGCAAAGTTGGTGCGACCGGCACTGAAGGGGCGGGCACCTCAGGCACCAGGTTAGCCCTTCCACGGGAGGAAGATCCTCTGCTGTGACGTACCTCTGGCCGCTCGGACCTCTCGGAGACACTCGAATACCCATCGGAGGAAGATGGGGAACGCCACCTTGAGGATCTCGAGCGCCTGGAACTTCTGGACCTTCCAGAACGATGGCCGGAGCGCCGGTGATGGTAACCACGCGACTCACCGCGGCGGTGGCGCCGTGAGTCCTGTGATGAAGACGTGGAGTTGGACCTACTGCGTCGACGGCTCCGGTAACGCGTGGATCTGGACCTGGTGGAAGTAGCACCGCTCACAACGGACGAGGCCCTGGATACAGGCGGTCCATGTGCAGCGATCGCAGGAGGGGGTGCTAACGCCGCAGGAGCAGCGATGGTAGCGGGAGGGGGCTGGGCTTCTCTCAAAACGGGGGGGTTGTCCGCAAACAGATCCGGAGAGGTGACCAACCCTGTAGGGGGAACCTCCTCTGCAACGGCCCCCGCAGTCACCGACTCAGCAACGGGTTGGCGCGACGGAATGGGCGAACCGTCCGACCCTGATGACACGCTGGCCCTGCCACCCATGGTTTGCCAAGCTATATCGCCACCCAGGCTACAGGAGGGACCCGCGGAAGACAAAAACCCCGCAGCAGCCGCAAGGGGTCTGAGGGGGACAGCCGCTGAAGGCCGAATAGGTGACCGGGGGGAGGCTAAACGGGTTCTGGCCAGAGAAGGGGGCACTACTAAGGGACCGGAATCGGCGCCCTCTAACGCTGCGGACTGGGTTACTCCGCCGCCCGTACTCACAGCCGACGCAACTGTCCTCCGGGATCTCCCACGCGCCCGACCGGAAACAGGAAGTGCCGGGCTAGGACTCAGACGCTCTGGGGGGCGCACAGCGCGCGCCGATCTCCGACTCTCCGGACCACACAGGGGGGGATCTTGCATAACCGGAGGGGGACCAAACTCCGCTAGAAAGCTGCGGAGCCAGCCCTCACCCTCCGACTGGGCGCGCGCCCGCAGCGCGGCCCGCAGGTTCTCATCGGCCGCTGCCATGGACACAACACAAGGAAACCACGCTAAGGAGAGCTTCCTTGAACTGAGCGGGACCGGAACCTCGGATCTATAGGTAAGGGGCTGCACCCGCCCCCCTTTTCTTCTGATTGGCCTTAATACGCGGGAACAGCTAACATAGGACAAGCGGTCCCGGGGGAGGGGGGAGTATGAAGGCTGGACACCCACAGTGTTAACCCTTTCAGGCGGTGGCAGACGCGGACGGAATACTGGAGATGGTGTCAGGGCCATACACAGTCAGAATGCACCCTCCCTAAGCAGTCGGGTGCCTAACATCTCCTGTGTGTGCTGAGAGGCCGGGCCACCATAACACCCTCGGACCCCACCGTGAGAAGTAGGTTCCAAGTAGGCCCCAGTTGCACCATAACACCCAGCAACCCCTCACAGTTAAACCAGGATACTGCAGATGCTCTCTCCACCCCTGACCCCATGATTTAGAGATGGGGGGGGGGGGGGTATTTCTACCTATAATATTACACTGACGTATGTGAGAAGTTTCCACTGTTCATACCGTTCCCACAATGTCTTGTACTATGTACTATCACAGGCAATGTTCTCGGTAAACCACGTCCCCAGGAAATGGCCGGGCACTTCCTCTTTTCTGCAGTTGGCTCGGTCCCATCTCTACAGCCGGCCATGAAATCTGTGCTGCTTCTTCTCCGTCTCTGTCTTCTCATCCCTGGGATGAGCGGTGAGTAGTCGTTTATATCGCTGTTATATTCCTCAGCGCTGTACAGGGATTGTCACATCAGTCCCAGTCCTCAGCAGAACCCTCTCCCCATCTAATACCCACCAGGGCCAGGCTCATAGTGCACAACGTACAGATTGTGCCCACCTCGACCCCTCCATAACATACAGGATCCACATGCCTGTCCACCAGCCTTTAAGCTCCTCATCATTCCATATACTACCCGGCCCCCCCAGCTACAGCCAAGTTCACAACACGATGCTCACCATCCCATATACCTCCGGCCCTCCCAGATTTGCCCCTCGGGTGCAGCCAAGTTCACAACATGATTCTCACCATCACATATACACCCCCCCTCCCCCTGATGTACCCCCGGGTACGGCTAGGCTCACATAACTATTCTCACCATCACATATACACCCCCCCTCCC